>NC_069499.1:26158945-26273945 GCF_027579735.1 Bombina bombina | reverse complement strand
TCCTGCTTTTTCAAATAAAGATACCAAGAGAAGGAAGAAAAATGAATAGGAGTAAATTAGAATGTTGCATGCTCTATCTGAATCATGAAAGAAAAGTTGTGTTTCATATCCCTTTAAACCAAGGCTCGTCAAATCTTGGGAGCCAAAGCTCTTAAAAAAAAAAAAAAAAAAAAAAAAACACATCTTAACGTTCTGGATTATTTCTACATATTTTACACCTACTCTAAGTCAGTATTCAGTAAACATGGGGTTCATGGAAAATTAGCCCTTGCACTGCTTTTATAGGAGAGAGATTCAGAGCTGACCACAGCACCTCTCCCCTTAGCGTGGAGTATTCCTGGCACTCTCACTTACACAGAGCAGAGAGATTCAGAAAGCACAAACTCTCTGCCACATTGAGTACAAGATGGGTACGAAGTGCTCCTCGTAAATCTGGGTAAAATTTCACAGCACGCATAGAAGCAACTTTGCTACGGAGGTTAACACAGTGAAACGCAGGGGGCAGGACAAGCGCCTACACTATAAAGGCAATATTGCTGGTTTTGTGAAGAGTTAGAACTGAGCAGTAAGGATACAAGGTTTCACTTCTGCCGGTTTGCTACAAGTACACAGTATCAATGCCATTTCCCCTCCTGTGAGTGGCGCTGATGAGGATCAGACTGTACGCTGAAGTTTGGGCTTGCTGCATTCATTCTGCAACTCATGTCAGTATTCACAACAAACTACAAGGTTTCACCTGAATAAGACCAGCACCAAGGAGTCCATATCAAGCAACAGACTCACTGATATTAGTATCAACCCACCTAGTCATTGTTTGTAGCCAACGTGCTGAGAATGTATCGGAATCAGAGGGAAAGCAGGAAATCTTTTTCATGTATGTATTTTTGTAAAAGTGCAGCGTTAAAGGGACAGTCTAGTTAAAATTAAACTTTTATGATTCAGATAGGGCATGTCATTTTAAAACAACTTTCCTATTAACTTTTATCATCAAATTTGCTTTGTTCTCTTAGTATTCTTTGTTGAAAGTTAAACCTAGGTAGGCTTATAGGCTAAATTTCTAATCCGTCGAAGACCAACTCTTATCTCAGTAAATTCTGACAGTTTTTCACAGTTAGAGACTGCTTGTTCATGTGTGTCATAAAGGTAACATTGCCTGTCCTACCTGAATCATTAAAGCTTAAAGGGCCACAGTAAGTAAATATTTTCTATGCCTGTTACCAACTACCCCAAATACGCTTTTTATCAATAGCATTTCATTAACATATCTCTACCGTATATCAGAAATCTTGTCTGCAAATTTAATTGTTTTCCAAACCCACTCCGTGGGTATCCTTTGCTCTGTACCAATCCGTTTACAATACCTAGGTTTCAAAATGGCGCTTTAAACACAAAGTTATTGGTTTAAGTATTTTGAACATGCAGTGCTGAAAATAGTGGGCAGGATAACGTGACATCATCGGCGAATAAAAGATATAACTTTTAGAACGTTATGAAACTTCGTTTTGGAGAAAATATAGGTCAGTAAGTTTTAATTAATGTTTATTAACTTTAATATGTTAGGTTGTTTAGCTTAAAAATTATAACAGAAAGTAATCCTTTAAGCTTTTACTAGACTGTCCCTTTAAAAGGGACATAAAACCCAAAAATGTTCTTCAAATTATTCAGAAAGAGCATACAATTTTAAAGGGATATGAAACTTGACATTTTTCTTTCATGATTCAGATAGAAAGCGGTTTAATATCAAATGTTCTAATTGACTTCTATTATAAAATGCTCTTTGTTCTATTGGTAACTTTTGTTGAAAAGCTGAGATGCATGCTAAGGGCTCGATCTATCAAGGGTGGAAAGGGGCGTACATATTTGCAGCACTTTCTTGCCATGTACCTAGGTATTTCTACAAAACAGAATATTATGGGAACAAAACAAATTTGATACTAGAAGTAATATAAAGACTGTGTGTTCTGTCTGACTCACAAAAGAACATATTTAGGTTTCATATCCCCTTAAATAACTTTCCCATTTAGTTTAATTATGAAAAGTTGCTTCATTCTCTTTATATTCTTTGCTTAAAAGCAGTAATGCACTACTAGGAGCTAGCTGAACAAAATCTGGTGAACCAATGACAAATAGACAACCACCAATCAGCAGCTCCTAGGCATGCGTTGCTACTCCTGAGTCTAACTTGGAATGCTTTTAAGCAAAGCAAATTAGAAAAAAAATAAGTAAATTGGAAAGTTATTTAACATGACACAAACTTACAGAATCATGACAATGTAATTTTGACTTTACTGTCCCTTTAAATTGCAGGAAGAGGGGGTAAAACTAAAAGTATATTACACTTTTCCAACAAAACAATTATTATGGAAACCCTCATGATGACCCCTTTCCAACAACCTCTCGTCACGGTTCTCACCTCTGATGCCCCTAACGGACAATTCTGACTTCCCACCCGGTATGAAACCCAAAGTTCCACAGACACCAATATACAGTGGATATAAAAAGTCTACACACCCCTGTTAAAATGTCAGGTTTCTGTGATGTAAAAAAATGAGACAAAGATAAATCATTTCAGAACTTTTTCCACCTTTAATGTGACCTATAAACTGCACAAACTGAAATGTTTTAGGTAAAGGGAAATAAAAATAAAGAACTAAAATATGGTTGCATAACACCCTTAAACTAATACTTTATTGAAGCACATTTGTATTTTATTACAGCAGTCTTTATTTATGAGTCTATCAGCATGGCACATTTTGACTTGGCAAGATTTGCCCACTCTTCTTTGCAAAAACACTCTAAATCTGTTAGAATGCGAGGGCATCTCCTGTGCACAGCCCTCTTCAGATCACCCCACAGATTTTGAATTGGATTCAGGTCTGGGCTCTGGCTGGGCCATCCCAAAACTGTAATCTTCTTCTGGTGAAGCCATTCCTTTGTTGATTTGGATGTATGCTTTGGGTCGTTGTCATGCTGAAAGATGAAGTTCCTCTTCATGTTCAGCTTTCTAGCACAAATCTGAAGGTTTTGTGCTAATATTATATATGCCTGGTATTTGGAACCGTTCATTATTCCCTCTACCTTGACTAAGGCCCCAGTTCCAGCTGAAGAAAAACAGCCCCAAAGCATGATGCTGCCACCACCATGCTTCACTGTAGGTATGGTGTTCTTTTGGTGATATGCAGTGTTGTTTTTGTGCCAAACATCTTTTTTGGAATTATGGCCAAAAAGTTCAACTTTGGTTTCATCAGACCAGAACACGCTTTTGGGAAACTTCAGGTGTGTTTTTGCAAAATTTAGCCGGGCTTGGGATGGGGGTTTTTTTGTAAGAAAAGGGTTCCGTCTTGCCACTCTACCCCATAGCCCAGACATATGAAGAATACGGGCGATTGTTGTCACATGTACCACACAGCCAGTACTTGCCAGATATTCCTGCAGCTCCTTTAATGTTGCTGTAGGCCTCTTGGCAGCCTCCCAGACCAGTTTTCTTCTCGTCTTTTCATCAATTTTGGAGGGACATCCAGTTCTTGGCAATGTCACTGTTGCACCATATTTTCGTCACTTGATGATGACGGTCTTCACTGTGTTCCATGGTTTATCTAATGCCTTGGAAATTCTTTTGTACCCTTCTCCTGACTGATACCTTTTAACAATGAGATCCCTCTGATGCTTTAGAAGCTCTCTGCGGACCATGGCTTTTGCTGTAGGATGCGACTAACAAAATGTCAGGAAAGACCTACTAGAACATCTGAACTTTATTTGGGGTTAATCAGAGGCACTTTAAATGATGACAGGTGTGTACTGACCCCTATTTAACATGATTTTGAATGTGATTGCTTAATTCTGAACACAGCTACATCCCCAGTTATAAAAGGGTGTGCACACTTACGCAACCATATTTTATTTCCCTTTACCTAAAAGATTTCAGTTTGTTTTTCGATTGAGTTGTACAGTTTATAGGTCACATTAAAGGTGGAAAAAGTTCTGAAATGATTTATCTTTGTCGCATTTTTTTTGCACCACAGAAACCTGACATTTTAACAGGGGTGTGTAGACTTTTTATATTCACTGTACATCTGAGCTATAATGATATATCATCTGGGAGACGAGGACAAACTCCTTCCCTAAGCTAATAGACAAGGGATTTGCTGTATTTTGCAATTGGTTATCACATCAATGTCACTCATATTTTTAAAAATACAGACAGGAGAAATCCGTTGTGTCCAATTACACCCTTTGAGCTACTTTGCAAAGCCAACTCTCCCCACCGGAGAACCCTATCTCTAACCTACTCAATACTGCAAACGACCCCACAAGGGTCTACACCTTATTATATAGGCTATTGGAGCGAAGAGCTTAATATTGAAATTACTAAAATTTCCTCCTCTAGTAGTTTAATAGAACTAAACTTAAAAATTATCCAAAGATGGTACCTTACCCCACTAGAACCCACAAACTATTTCCCTCTGCAAGTAATAAATGTTGGAGACGTGGACACCCACTAGGTACTATGGCACATAGCTGGTGGTTATGCCCTATAATTAGTCCCACATAGGAAACTATTGCGGAGGCAACCTCTAAAATGTTGGAGGTTATATTACCAATGGTACCCAGTCTTTGGCTATTCAATTAATATTCCTCATAAGCTACACACCCACAAAAATAAATTACTGTTCATAGCTAGTAATTGCATGAAAAAGCTTCTAGCCAGGGACTGGAAAACCAAAAGGTCTCCCACACTGGCCCAATGGTATAATCAATTTCACCATACTTCGGATCTAGAGGAATACGTAAACATCAAACAAAAACAGAGAGACATACAAATGAAATTTATGTGGGTCACATTTATAAATCACCTTTATCAACCAAGGAATGTTTAATGGAAACAGGACCTTCTTAGCCGATGAGCATAAAAAAAAACAAATCACAACAGAAGAGTTGTTGAGAAACTAATATGATAAACTCTGACAAAGTATTTTTTCCTTTGTTCTTTTTATATATTATGTGTAAACTCACCAGCTAAATATCATTTAATTGTCATTTCTTATGTAAATGTAAGAAAAGATATATGCAGTCTTGTACATCTTGCAAACAGTAAAGCTGTTTCATAAAAAAAATTAAAAAAAAGTATTACACTTTTGTACTATACACAACTATTTTATAATACAATCTGAAACTTCCCTGTCTCTTTAAGACAGATAATGTTAACAGCTATTAATAAGATAACATGGAATTTAGTTATACAGATGCAATATACTTATATTACCTAAGAATCAGATTTGTAGAAACCTGACCTACCTCACCCACGGGGCACATAAAATATTACTCAAAAGAAATTAAAGTGAAGGTAAACTTTGGTGAATGAAAGCCCGTTTATAAAAAATATTTAATTACCTTTTTTTCTTTCTAGAGATCCTCTATTCACACGTCAGCAATGACTAATCCTACTTCCTCCAATCACAGCTTTCCCCCCAGGGTAGTCATTGCCTGAGGCCATGTGATTGGAGGAAGCCGGATTAGTCATTGCTGACGTGTGAAGAGGATCTCTAGGTGAGGGAAGCTGCTGTAGCAGTGAAAAGAAAAAAAGGTAATTTTTTAAACAAAGCGGCTGCTTTGTAAACTTTGATAAATGAAAGTGCTTCTGTTTTTAAATAGTATTTTTAAAAAACGGGCTTTCATTCACCAAAGTTTACCTTCACTTTAAGAAAAAGAATTTCTGCAGAAGCAAGTTTTGTGACTGTTTGCTCACCAATTTAACTGCACATCAGATTGCAAACAAACAAAACCCCTGATCAGCAGCATTACCCGCACAGTTTGCAAGTAACGCTAGCGCATAGATACAGAATTGATGAGGGCAAGACTCTAGTGTTACTGGATAGGTTTATATGAAGCTGTCAGAGCAAGAGAAGACACTGGTGTATGAAACAGCAGCCAGATAACAGATATAAAAAGGATACATAGACAGAGAGAGTAATATTCTCTAATATTTTAAATCATTTTCAGAAATCCAAAGCACAAAATTTAACAAAATGTATTTAATGAACATTTGTGATATAAATTGAACATTTTTAATACTGGCTAATTTTAGTTTAATATCGGCTAAAATTTTAGCAGGGTGGTCAGTAAAATCAGCCGGGTGGTGCACCCACTAATAAGGTCTTGTGGAGAACACAGATAGCCTAAAAAGTCAGGAACAAGAATTAATGTTAATAGTTGTGAATCCCTGGCTTTAAAGGTTTGTCTTGCCCTGTGATAAGAGTTATATCAGATTTACACAGAAATGGAACACAAATACCCCCAGAAAGTTGGAGAAGTTCAATATTCACACTCAATACAATATATATCAAACACACATTGTGTAAGCAAATATCATTATACATTATTTGTAAACTGTACATTTCAAATGCACACACACAAAAAAAAAAAAAAAAACATGACATGCGTCAACTATATCCTGACAACAAAAGCCAGATGTCTTTTTGAGCTACTGGATACGATCAATAAACCATCATATTGGTAAAAAGCAGTCGATCTGTAATGTAAGTTTTATTTTACTATCACAGCACAGTCTCCTATTGCAGCCCAGGTCTAGCTTAGCACTAACAGAGTATGTCAAACTGCAGGATCACTGTACATGTCACAGGGGCTTTACAGACACTTCCTTCCATTATATTTAGTAACACTGAAAATATTATCCCTTGTTAACCCCTTGACTGCCAGAGGGGACACATCACAAAACAATCCAATGAAGTCCTATGGCAGCAAACAGGTCATGACCACTATAAACATAATAAACCAACAGGCTTCCTCCAGGTCATCTGTTTAATCAATGACTGGGGAGAGCCTGAGGCTTAAAATATAAAAATAGGCGAATCCTGCTTTAGTACAAGATGACAAATGATCAGAAAACAACAAACATGATTTTCCAGTGCTAGACGCTGCACCGCATGCCAGACCTCTAGCTAAGGAATGCAGGAAGCCGGAGCCTACCAAGGCCTTGAGTATTCAGGTACTGGGGAAATCTATACTCAAGTGGCATTGCAGAAAACTGACACAGGGCACTGCTACCCCAGGAACATATTCAAGCAGAACAAGAAATAATCTGAGAATAATATTGAGGAGGAGTGAGAGGATAACACAAAAGGATTTTAGTGGAGTCGGATAGACTCCTGGAGAGTATGTGGGATACGCAGGGGGGTACAAGTATTGGGGTATAAGGCATGTAGGTGTCAGGTGTTTGAGGTACCCTGAGGCAGAACTTGTTTAATTTTCTGCAATGAGATTTTTTAAGGGAATTTTTTTCTGCAGGTCATTTTGAAATTCATTTTAAATTAGGCAGTTACATTAAAGTGATGGTAGATCCAAGCAATTAAAGGGACACTGAACCCAATTTTTTTCTATTGCGATTCAGATAGAGCATGCAATTTTAAGCAACTTTCTAATTTACTCCTATTATCAAATTATTTTCATTCTCTTGGTATCTTTATTTGAAATGCAAGAATGAAGAATGTCAGTTTAGATGCCGGCCCATTTTTGGTGAACACACTGTGTTGTTCTTGCTGATTGGAGGGTAAATTCACCTACCAATAAACAAGTGCTTTCCATGGTTCTAAACCAACAAAATAGCTTAGATGCCTTCTTTTTCAAATAAAGAAAGCAAGAGAACGAAGAACAATTGATAATAGGAGTAAATTAGAAAGTTGTTTAAAATTCCATGCTCTATCTGAATCACAAAATAAAAAATTTGGGTTCAGTGTCCCTTTAAAGACTAGGACTTACCATCACTAAAAACAAAACCGTTTCAGTCATCACTTACTAAAAAAAAAAAAAAAAAAAAAAAAAGCTATTAAACTCACCCTGTGTGGCAAGTATATCGTCAACTCAGCGCTCTTCTCCAATGAGGTGACTTTTCCACCTCTAAACCAATAGTTGTGCTAGGATGTCAGTTGACATGCACGACTATTGGTTTAGAGGTGGAAACAGGTGCTGAGTTAGCGAAATACTTGCCGCACATATAGGGTGAGTTTAACAGCGTTTTGTTTTAGTAAATGATGACAAACTAATGTTTATTTTTAGTGATGGTAAATCCTAGCATTTGTTATACGCTTGGATTTACTATCACTTTAAATAACCAGCTCAATTGCAATGTGTTTATTATTTACAGAAGCTATTTTTTAATTGTATAATATATTGCAGCAGATAAAAACTTCATTGCTGCAGAAAAAAAACAATTGTTTAGGTTTTAAAATGTCTATTGGTTAAATTTGTTTTATTTGCTCTTAGTGTAACATCACTTACAACTGGAAAAGGCTAAGGGGCGGGTTTTAAAAAAAAAAAACCTGAGAGACAGTCACCAATCATTGCGCCGTGTTAACACATTTACACAGTGCAGCCAGCGCACAGTGCTGTTTCAACACCGAGATGCGGAGCGGCACTGTAAAGCAAAAGCACTAACAGTTCAAGCATAAGTACTGATCTGTCTGCTATGACATCTCAGATCACAGCATGCTCTGCCTTGGGGCTGATTTACGATGGGGACAACAATATGTGAGGTGGAGAGGGACTAGATCTACTGAGTGATAAGATTAGGAGGGGAAATAAGACTAAATAGAATATAGAAGAGCGCTATTAACAGTTATATGGGGAGAGATATAGACAATGTAAACTAACAAACATGCAATGGGGCTTCAAGAAATCACACTTTACAAACTTATACAATGCACCACCCTGCAAGGCCCCATGTTCTGCCTGGGGCAGGGGTATATCCTAGAATGTGCGGGTTGGTGTGATTGACAAAGTAAATACTAAAGCAGGGTGAGTGTTTACAACAGCAGATGCATGAGGAATATTTGCAGCTGAGTAATAGGACGATGAGGAACAAATTGATTTGATGATTGGGCTACAAATGAAGAGAAAGATATGGTGTGCAGGAGTATGAGGGGGCATCAGGTTTAATGGGTGTGTGTACAAGTCAGACTAACACTTCTATTAATCTTACTTTTGTCAAGGAACCAGCCAATGGTTTTAATATATAGAGATCTCAGATATCTAATTAGCAACCTGTATAAAAATAAAATTGACTTTGTAAAGAGCTATATGATGGCAACAGGGTGACAAGAGGGTACAGGAGGAATAAGTACAGTAGGATGCGGTGACTGGCATTAGGTACTAATAAATACTGGGGATATTGTAAAAAGAAGTATTAGCATGTGGGAAGTATCAAGAGAGGGGTAAAGGATGGGGGGGAAGAAATGGAACACTAAATGATTGTAAGGAGTGGGCAGTGACACAACTTCCAAGCATTCATGACTGTCAGATGCTGTCAAGCCCTAGCGAGTTGGCATTAACAAGCAGGAAAATTATTTCAGGGACAATAGGGAGGGTTATTTGATTAAATATAGAATATGTATTTTAGGGAGGAAGACCTTATTGGCAGGGGTGCAAAGGAAGGAGGAACTAATCTCCAGGGGTATGAGTTGAGGCGATATAGGAGTAGTGGTACTGATAAGGGGAGGGTTCTTATGAGCAGGGCTATTAGGACAGGAAGTAGTAATGGCCAGGGGTATTAAGAAAGGGGGTACTAATGGGCAGGGGTATTAAGAGGGGTACTAATGGGCAAGGGTATTAAGTTTGGGGGTACTAATGGGCAAGGGTATTAAGTTTAAGGTTACTAGTAGGTCGGGGGGGATTAGGTTTGGGGTTACTAGTAGGTCGGGGGGGATTAGGTTTGGGGTTACTAGTAGGTCGGGGGCGGGGGGGATTAGGTTTGGGGTTACTAGTAGGTCGGGGGGGATTAGGTTTGGGGTTACTAGTAGGTCGGGGGGGATTAGGTTTGGGGTTACTAGTAGGTCGGGGGGGGGATTAGGTTTGGGGTTACTAGTAGGTCGGGGGGATTAGGTTTGGGGTTACTAGTAGGTCGGGGGCGGGGGGATTAGGTTTGGGGTTACTAGTAGGTCGGGGGCGGGGGGATTAGGTTTGGGGTTACTAGTAGGTCGGGGGCATTAGGTTTGGAGTTACTAGTAGGTCGGGGGGGGGATTAGGTTTGGGGTTACTAGTAGGTCGGGGGGTGATTAGGTTTGGGGTTACTAGTAGGTCGGGGGGTGATTAGGTTTGGGGTTACTAGTAGGTCGGGGGGTGATTAGGTTTGGGGTTACTAGTAGGTCGGGGGGTGATTAGGTTTGGGGTTACTAGTAGGTCGGGGGGTGATTAGGTTTGGGGTTACTAGTAGGTCGGGGGGTGATTAGGTTTGGGGTTACTAGTAGGTCGGGGGTGATTAGGTTTGGGGTTACTAGTAGGTCGGGGGTGATTAGGTTTGGGGTTACTAGTAGGTCGGGGGGTGATTAGGTTTGGGGTTACTAGTAGGTCGGGGGGTGATTAGGTTTGGGGTTACTAGTAGGTCGGGGGGTGATTAGGTTTGGGGTTACTAGTAGGTCGGGGGGTGATTAGGTTTGGGGTTACTAGTAGGTCGGGGGGTGATTAGGTTTGGGGTTACTAGTAGGTCGGGGGGTGATTAGGTTTGGGGTTACTAGTAGGTCGGGGGGTGATTAGGTTTGGGGTTACTAGTAGGTCGGGGGGTGATTAGGTTTGGGGTTACTAGTAGGTCGGGGGTATTAGGTTTGGGGTTACTAGTAGGTCGGGGGTATATTAGGTTTGGGGTTACTAGTAGGTCGGGGGTATATTAGGTTTGGGGTTACTAGTAGGTCGGGGGGTATTAGGTTTGGGGTTACTAGTAAATCGGGGGTATTAGGTTTGGGGTTACTAGTAGGTCGGGGGGGTATTAGGAGAGGGGTTACTAGTAGGTCGGGGGGGTATTAGGAGAGGGGTTACTGGTAGGCCGGGGGGGGGTATTAGGAGAGGGGTTACTAGTAGGCCGGGTGGGGTATTAGGAGACGGGTTACTAGTAGGCTGGGGGGGGGTATTAGGAGAGGGGTTACTAGTAGGCCGGGTGGGGTATTAGGAGACGGGTTACTAGTAGGCCGGGGGGGGGGGGGTATTAGGAGAGGGGTTACTAGTAGGCCGGGGGGGGGGGTATTAGGAGAGGGGTTACTAGTAGGCCGGGGGGGGTATTAGGAGAGGGGTTACTAGTAGGCCGGGGGGGGGGGGTATTAGGAGAGGGGTTACTAACAGGCAGGGGTATTAGGAGAGGGGGTACTACCAGGCAGGGGCAGTAGGTCTGGGGGGTACTAACAGGCAGGGGCAGTAGGTCTGGGGGATACTAACAGGCAGGGGCAGTAGGTCTGGGGGATACTAACAGTCAGGGGCAGGAGGTCTGGGGGGTACTAACAGGCAGGGGCAGTAGGTCTGGGGGGTACTAACAGGCAGGGGCAGTAGGTCTGGGGGGTACTAACAGGCAGGGGCAGTAGGTCTGGGGGGTACTAACAGGCAGGGGCAGTAGGTCTGGGGGTACTAACAGGCAGGGGCAGTAGGTCTGGGGGATACTAACAGTCAGGGGCAGTAGGTCTGGGGGATACTAACAGTCAGGGGCAGTAGGTCTGGGGGATACTAACAGGCAGGGGCAGTAGGTCTGGGGGGTACTAACAGGCAGGGGCAGTAGGTCTGGGGGGTACTAACAGGCAGGGGCAGTAGGTCTGGGGGGTACTAACAGGCAGGGGCAGTAGGTCTGGGGGGTACTAACAGGCAGGGGCAGTAGGTCTGGGGGGTACTAACAGGCAGGGGCAGTAGGTCTGGGGGTACTAACAGGCAGGGGCAGTAGGTCTGGGGGTACTAACAGGCAGGGGCAGTAGGTCTGGGGGTACTAACAGGCAGGGGCAGGAAGTCTGGGGGTTACTAACAGGCAGGGGCAGTAGGTCTGGGGGGGTACTAACAGGCAGAGGCAGTAGGTCTGGGGGGTACTAACAGGCAGAGGCAGTAGGTCTGGGGGTACTACCAGGCAAAAAGGCAGGGGCAGTAGGTCTGGGGGTACTAACAGGCAGGGGCAGTAGGTCTGGGGGTACTAACAGGCAGGGGCAGTAGGTCTGGGGGTACTAACAGGCAGGGGCAGTAGGTCTGGGGGTACTAACAGGCAGGGGCAGTAGGTCTGGGGGTACTAACAGGCAGGGGCAGTAGGTCTGGGGGTACTAACAGGCAGGGGCAGTAGGTCTGGGGGTACTAACAGGCAGGGGCAGTAGGTCTGGGGGGTACTAACAGGCAGGGGCAGTAGGTCTGGGGGTACTAACAGGCAGGGGCAGTAGGTCTGGGGGTACTAACAGGCAGGGGCAGTAGGTCTGGGGGTACTAACAGGCAGGGGCAGTAGGTCTGGGGGTACTAACAGGCAGGGGCAGTAGGTCTGGGGGTACTAACAGGCAGGGGCAGTAGGTCTGGGGGTACTAACAGGCAGGGGCAGTAGGTCTGGGGGTACTAACAGGCAGGGGCAGTAGGTCTGGGGGTACTAACAGGCAGGGGCAGTAGGTCTGGGGGTACTAACAGGCAGGGGCAGTAGGTCTGGGGGTACTAACAGGCAGGGGCAGTAGGTCTGGGGGTACTAACAGGCAGGGGCAGTAGGTCTGGGGGTACTAACAGGCAGGGGCAGTAGGTCTGGGGGTACTAACAGGCAGGGGCAGTAGGTCTGGGGGTACTAACAGGCAGGGGCAGTAGGTCTGGGGGTACTAACAGGCAGGGGCAGTAGGTCTGGGGGTACTAACAGGCAGGGGCAGTAGGTCTGGGGGTACTAGCAGGCAGGGGCAGTAGGTCTGGGGGTACTAACAGGCAGGGGCAGTAGGTCTGGGGGTACTAACAGGCAGGGGCAGTAGGTCTGGGGGTACTAACAGGCAGGGGCAGTAGGTCTGGGGGTACTAACAGGCAGGGGCAGTAGGTCTGGGGGTACTAACAGGCAGGGGCAGTAGGTCTGGGGGTACTAACAGGCAGGGGCAGTAGGTCTGGGGGGTACTAACAGGCAGGGGCAGTAGGTCTGGGGGTACTAACAGGCAGGGGCAGTAGGTCTGGGGGTACTAACAGGCAGGGGCAGTAGGTCTGGGGGTACTAACAGGCAGGGACAGTAGGTCTGGGGGGTACTAACAGGCAGGGGCAGTAGGTCTGGGGGTACTAACAGGCAGGGGCAGTAGGTCTGGGGGTACTAACAGGCAGGGGCAGTAGGTCTGGGGGTACTAACAGGCAGGGGCAGTAGGTCTGGGGGTACTAACAGGCAGGGGCAGTAGGTCTGGGGGTACTAACAGGCAGGGGCAGAAGGTCTGGGGGTACTAACAGGCAGGGGCAGAAGGTCTGGGGGTACTAACAGCCAGGGGCAGTAGGTCTGGGGGTACTAACAGGCAGGGGCAGTAGGTCTGGGGGTACTAACAGGCAGGGGCAGTAGGTCTGGGGGTACTAACAGGCAGGGGCAGTAGGTCTGGGGGTACTAACAGGCAGGGGCAGTAGGTCTGGGGGTACTAACAGGCAGGGGCAGTAGGTCTGGGGGGTACTAACAGGCAGGGGCAGTAGGTCTGGGGGTACTAACAGGCAGGGGCAGTAGGTCTGAGGGTACTAACAGGCAGGGGCAGTAGGTCTGGGGGTACTAACAGGCAGGGGCAGTAGGTCTGGGGGTACTAACAGGCAGGGGCAGTAGGTCTGGGGGTACTAACAGGCAGGGGCAGTAGGTCTGGGGGTACTAACAGGCAGGGGCAGTAGGTCTGGGGGTACTAACAGGCAGGGGCAGTAGGTCTGGGGGTACTAACAGGCAGGGGCAGTAGGTCTGGGGGTACTAACAGGCAGGGGCAGTAGGTCTGGGGGTACCAACAGGCAGGGGCAGTAGGTCTGGGGGTACTAACAGGCAGGGGCAGTAGGTCTGGGGGTACTAACGGGGTACTAACAGGCAGGGGCAGTAGGTCTGGGGGTACCAACAGGCAGGGGCAGTAGGTCTGGGGGTACCAACAGGCAGGGGCAGTAGGTCTGGGGGTACTAACAGGCAGGGGCAGTAGGTCTGGGGGTACTGACAGGCAGGGGCAGTAGGTCTGGGGGTACTAACAGGCAGGGGCAGTAGGTCTGGGGGTACTAACAGGCAGGGGCAGTAGGTCTGGGGGTACTAACAGGCAGGGGCAGTAGGTCTGGGGGTACTAACAGGCAGGGGCAGTAGGTCTGGGGGGTACTAACAGGCAGGGGCAGTAGGTCTGGGGGTACTAACAGGCAGGGGCAGTAGGTCTGGGGGTACTAACAGGCAGGGGCAGTAGGTCTGGGGGTACTAACAGGCAGGGGCAGTAGGTCTGGGGGTACCAACAGGCAGGGGCAGTAGGTCTGGGGGTACTAACAGGCAGGGGCAGTAGGTCTGGGGGTACTAACAGGCAGGGGCAGTAGGTCTGGGGGTACTAACAGGCAGGGGCAGTAGGTCTGGGGGTACTAATAGGCAGGGGCAGTAGGTCTGGGGGTACTAATAGGCAGGGGCAGTAGGTCTGGGGGGTACTAACAGGCAGGGGCAGTAGGTCTGGGGGTACTAACAGGCAGGGGCAGTAGGTCTGGGGGTACTAACAGGCAGGGGCAGTAGGTCTGGGGGTACTAACAGGCAGGGGCAGTAGGTCTGGGGGTACTAACAGGCAGGGGCAGTAGGTCTGGGGGTACTAATAGGCAGGGGTATTAGGGTAGGAGGTAAAGTGGGAGGGGTTATGACTGACGACGGGTATCAGGGGAGGGGTACTGGTGGGCAGGGGGGTGTGAGGGGTACTATTAGTAACTAGGAAGGGAGTATGAGGGGAGGGGTCACATCTCAGCACCTTGGAGCTCCCGCTCGGGATCACACAGCTGTCGGTCCCGGCTCTCTAGGCCCAGCAGCACCCGCTTCCTGTCAGATAATCCTCGGAGCCGCGGGCAGGACAGAGTCTCATTCCCCGGGGCGGCAGGTTGGGCTCGCACAGTGGGCGCCGCGGTGTGTGTCGCTCAGTCCCCGGCTTCCTTGGGCTATTGTCCGTATCACTGGGCTGAGGCCATGGCACACACAACACAAACACAACCTAACCTGTCCGCCAATAGCCCCGCCCAACCTCGCTCACCAGAGGCAGGTTCAAACTCAGAAAGCGCACTGATTGGTTGTCATGGTTGTCACTCTGGATAGCAGGGCTGAGGGAGGCAGGCTCGGGCTCGGGCCGAGTAAGATAGGTTGAGAGTGCACAGCGCTGGAAGAGGAACGCGGGATTGGCCGTCTTTGAAAGTACCCGGATGGTGCGGTGGGCGGGGCGTGGAAGCTGACTGAGATGGAGGGCGACTGGGCGCTGCAGCAGTGCTGGACTGGGGGCTTCCGCATCTTCACATTACTTTATGACCACTGGTTGTTAGTACCTAAGTAAAACTGAGGATCGATCCAACAGCACGCTGGGAAATGCAGTCCTGTACCGTCCCACCACTCTCATACGCCCACTAGAAGACTACACCACCCAGAATGCTTTGCTGAAGAGCTCCCTGGAATATAAACTAGGTGACAGTTTGGGTAGCCTACTCAGTGAATTAGAGCTGCCAGGTGTGCATTGTTTAACAGGACAGTCCAGCATTTACCCGCAGTCTAATAGAGTATATGTGAAAATAATAAAAATGAACAGTTGACTGAATGAATCTGGTCTGAGTTCTTATGTGGTTATATAGGTGACAGGGCTTCATTACACAGTTCTCTTGTGGGTACAAACTGACAAGAACTTCAGTACTCAAGGAGGTATATAGCTGACAGGGACTTCAGGGCATGGGTCTGATGTAGGTATATAGCTGACAGGGACTTCAGGGCATGGGTCTGATGTAGGTATATAGCTGACAGGGGCTTCATTACACAGGTCTCATGTAGGTATATAGCTGACAGTGACTTCATTACACAGGTCTCATGTAGGTATATAGCTGACAGTGACTTCATTACACAGGTCTCATGTAGGTATATAGCTGACAGGGGCTTCATTACACAGGTCTCATGTAGGTATATAGCTGACAGGGGCTTCATTACACAGGTCTCATGTAGGTATATAGCTGACAGGGGCTTCATTACACAGGTCTCATGTACGTATATAGCTGACAGGGGCTTCATTACACAGGTCTCATGTAGGTATATAGCTGACAGGGGCTTCATTACACAGGTCTCATGTAGGTATATAGCTGACAGGGGCTTCATTACACAGGTCTTATGTAGGTATATAGCTGACAGGGGCTTCATTATACAGGTCACATGTAGGTATATAGCTGACAGGGGCTTCATTACACAGGTCTCATGTAGGTATATAGCTGACAGGCTTCATTACACAGGTCTGATGTAGGTATATAGCTGACAGTGACTTCATTACACAGGTCTCATGTAGGTATATAGCTGACAGGGGCTTCATTACACAGGTCTCATGTAGGTATATAGCTGACAGGGGCTTCATTACACAGGTCTCATGTAGGTATATAGCTGACAGGGGCTTCATTATACAGGTCTCATGTAGGTATATAGCTGACAGGGGCTTCATTACACAGGTCTCATGTAGGTATATAGCTGACAGGGGCTTCATTACACAGGTCTCATGTAGGTATATAGCTGACAGGGGCTTCATTACACAGGTCTCATGTAGGTATACAGCTGACAGGGGCTTCATTACACAGGTCTCATGTAGGTATATAGCTAACAGGGGCTTCATTACACAGGTCTCATGTAGGTATATAGCTGACAGGCTTCATTACACAGGTCTCATGTAGGTATATAGCTGACAGGGGCTTCATTACACAGGTCTCATGTAGGTATATAGCTGACAGGGGCTTCATTACACAGGTCACATGTAGGTATATAACTGACAGGGGCTTCATTACACAGGTCACATGTAGGTATATAGCTGACAGGGGCTTCATTACACAGGTCTCATGTAGGTATATAGCTGACAGGGGCTTCATTACACAGGTCTGATGTAGGTATATAGCTGAGAGGGGCTTCAGGGCATGGGTCTTATGTAGGTATATAGCTGACAGGGGCTTCATTACACAGGTCTCATTCATGTATATAGCTGACAGGGGCTTCATTACACAGGTCCCATGTAGGTATATAACTGACAGGGGCTTCATTACACAGGTCTCATGTAGGTATATAGCTGACAGTGACTTCATTACACAGGTCTCATGTAGGTATATAGCTGACAGGCTTCATTACACAGGTCTCATGTAGGTATATAGCTGACAGTGACTTCATTACACAGGTCTCATGTAGGTATATAGCTGACAGGCTTCATTACACAGGTCTCATGTAGGTATATAGCTGACAGTGACTTCATTACACAGGTCTCATGTAGGTATATAGCTGACAGGCTTCATTACACAGGTCTCATGTAGGTATATAGCTGACAGGGGCTTCATTACACAGGTCTCATGTAGGTATATAGCTGACAGGGGCTTCATTACACAGGTCTCATGTAGGTATATAGCTGACAGGGGCTTCATTACACAGGTCTCATGTAGGTATATAGCTGACAGGCTTCATTACACAGGTCTCATGTAGGTATATAGCTGACAGGGGCTTCATTACACAGGTCTCATTCATGTATATAGCTGACAGGGGCTTCATTACACAGGTCTCATGTAGGTATATAGCTGACGGACTTCAGGGCATGGGTCTGATGTAGGTATATAGCTGACAGGGACTTCAGGGCATGGGTCTGATGTAGGTATATAGCTGACAGGGGCTTCAGGGCATGGGTCTCATGTAGGTATATAGCTGACAGGGGCTTCATTACACAGGTCTCATGCATGTATATAGCTGACAGGGGCTTCATTACACAGGTCTCATGTAGGTATACAGGTGGCCCTCGTTTTACAACGGTTCAATTTACACTGTTTCAGAATAACAACCTTTTTTTCCAGTGATGTGACTGCTATTGAAAAGCATTGAGAAGCAGTGCATTTATTAAAATAGCCGGTAGGTAGAGCTGTCCGCTTGTGTTGCAGCAAAGCCAAGCAAGCTGAAATTTATCAGTTTAACCAGAATTGAGCTATCGAGCAGATTTCAAAGGAACAAGATCTTCCTGTCTATAAATCAGTCAAGATTGGAATGCATAGAAAGAACTGTTTGCAGAAAAATGCAAGTGAAGTCTGTGTTGTGTGATTATTTTATTAGGATAGAGGAAAAAGCCCAGGCGCCAACTATACGAAGGCAAGGTAAATATGTCTGTTGTTAAATGCTTTAATATATCCAGAAAAGTGTACACAGTGCAGTAAAATACACAGTGAAAATAAAATAAAAGCACAGTACAATAAAAACAGTACAATAAAAACAAGTTACAATAAGAAACAATTGAACCAATTTTCATGGATCCATGATGGTTTTACAATAAAAACAAGATTACACAGATAAATACAAAGATAAAATCAAGAGTATGTGGGAAAATTAGAGCCTTCTAAAAATTAGAGCCTTCTTAAAATTACTCAAGATAATATATGAACCTACTACTAAAAGTGTGATACTCCTAGTGTGGAGGAATAAAGAGATAACTAAAGCAAGTGATCCCCAAGGTGTAAAAGGACTATGCTGATCCTAAAGGTATATGTGCTTTGTAGATCCAAGTGTGTGTGAGACAATGACAGATTATGTCAATAGAATTGTATATCAGAAAATATCGATAAAAAATATATATATACAGATATCACTAAATGACAAATAGAACTCGTGAAGAAATGTCTTGTGGAAAAAATGTCTTGTGGAAAAAATAGCCGGTGAAAAAAGTGCTAAAAACAATTGCAACTGGAGACAAAAAACTCCTTTTGAAGAACTGTGGAAACAAAGTCAAATCCAAATCCGGTGGGTTCAAATAGACCAATCCAATAGTGATGAACAAAATCAATCCGATGAGAAAAATACAAATAAAAAAATTCAATCCAAGAAGAATGCTATAAATTCCAAAGTATATGTCTAAACAGACACCCCTGAGAAAACAGTGATCTGTGCAAAAAAACTGCAATCAAATATAAATAGCTGCAATCGATTGTGGGTCTGAAAGTGTGATCAGATTTTTATCCCCTTAATGGTGGATGCCCCACCGTAAAAAGTTGATAGTAGAGAATTGCGAATATATTCCCCCTAAAAGAAGATAACAAATATAGTGTAGATGGTACAATAAAATGTCACAATTAAAATAAGGCTTACCAGTGTCTACGCGTTTCGGCCCGTGTCAGGCCTTTCTCAAGACTGGTTTTAATTTGTGAATAGGTGCCTTATATAGGGTGTTTGACCCTTAATTGGAGATTGAATCACTTCCGGTATTTCGTTAGTGCCATGTAGTGGCTTGTTGTCTAATTTGTTGTTTCACGTTTCTTTAACAAGAACCCTTTAGTATTAACATGATTCATCTTATTTATTTTAATATTTGAGTGTTAGCTCCGAAGTTAGGTACACAGTGTATTTACCTTCCTCGCGTATGCCGTGTCGTCACTTCCGGTTAGAGCCGATTTACATATAAAATAAAATAATTAATTTAATATGCGGGGGTCTAAGTCTACTGCGGACACTCGCCGCTAACAGAACGGATAATAGAAATGAGATAGTTGGAGTGAAGGAAGCAGATTTCTTATCTTTTTCTCCTTTCTGTACTCCGTATTTGGCTGGCTCTGATTGGTCGTGACATCACAGAGGTGGACGGCTTTAATTGGGCAATGAGAGGCCATGTGTATACACTAACGTCTATGTGAGGGTGTTGTCTGTGAACTCCTTGTTGATTGGAGCAAAGGCGGTGTTTACATAACAAGTGAAATGGTGTCTCTAACAATTGGGAGGACCGGGGGAAACTCGATCATCTTCTATGTTATCATATGTGGCATTATAAATAATAATTACCTATTCTATTTGGCAATAAAGAAAAATGTTTGGTTTTTACACAAGTATATTACTGTGTTTTTATTTTTATTTTAATTTTCGTTCCTACTGCTACATTGGGTATTAATATATCTGGGCTTCTAATCCTTGCCGATTAATTTTCAACCTTTAGCATTCCCTTAAATGTATTGGTCTATCATATCTGTGACCGGTTCAGAGTCGAATATGATATTGGACTAAGGGACAGGACTGAGATTGCGGAATTATATTCAAATGCGCTGATACACTTCCCAGTATATATGGCACCCTTGCATCTAGTTTTACCTATATGTGCGGTATCTAAGTCTTATGAGTCCCCTCTATACTCATATCTTCGGGGCCAGCATTAGGTGCTGCTGGATATAGGTGACTCTCTCATAGAGTCACATAGCTTCAGAGCTAATGGTCCTTATATTTTTGATGATAGATCTTATCTTTGACCATCGTACTATTCGTCTGTGTTTGGAAGGTGTTAGAATGTAACCTTGTAACACTTAAAAATCACTTTTGGAAATATACTCTGATAGAATATTGGATATCGGCCAAAGTACCTGACAGGGATAAGACCATATGTCTTATTATGGCCTATGAGAGGTTTTGAGAGATTTTCAATATACATAATATGTATTAAATTGTATTAAATTCTTGGTCCAACACTAGTTGTTTAAAATGTTGGGAACATGAATGGTGAGTGGATATATCGTATACTCTTTTAGGAAGGGTATTGATCTTCTATAGAACAATGGATAAAAACAGCAGATAAAAATGTCTTCTATAGACTAGTTGATAAAATTAGCGAATAAAAATATCAGGTAAAAATATCAGATAAAATTATGACAGGACAACATATTAGCCTTGAAGTGCTGAACCTCTTAGAGGAAATCAGTTGGGAAGAAGGGTACATTATGGCGACGTGCGATGTCACGTCGCTGTATACTTGTATCCCACACGACAGAGGAATAGAGGCAGTGGAATCATTCCTCAGACAAGATCCTGAAATCCCAGATGATCATAAGAAGTTCATTTTGGAAAGCATTAGATTTATCTTGAATCACAATTACTTTTCAAGCTATGGAAAATACTTTCAACAGATTTGTGGAACGGCTATGGGGACCAGGTTCGCGCCAAGTTACGCCAACCTGTATATGGGCAGGTGGGAAAATATATTCTGGGAATCCTGCCCAGCGAGCGCGGACCTGGTCCTCTACCGACGGTATATTGATGATATACTCATAATTTCGAAGGGTACTAAGACAGATTTGGATTACACATTTGAGATCATGAATAAGAATGGAAATAATTTACAATTCACCTATGAATGGAGTACAGTCGAAATCACCTTCCTAGACTTGAACATCAAGATTAACCAAGGAAAAATTGAAACATCAACGCACTTTAAAAAAGTGGATAGTAACAACTACATCCACGAGACCAGCTGTCACCATCCCAATTGGAAGAACAACATTCCGAAGGGGCAGCTGATGCGGATGAGGAAAAATTGCTCCACACAGGAGAAATGGGAAGAACAGTCTGAGTTCATAAAAAATAAGTTCCTGGATAGAGGATATAACGAGATGATGCTAAATCAGAAGAAAGAAGAAGTGGCGAGTATGGAAAGATCAGCTCTCACAAAATACAGGAAAAGGACAACACAGATGGACGAAATAGGTGGGACTCTCAATGTCCCAATGATCACAAAATTCAGTGCCAATAGAAATATCATAGAAAACATTTTCAGGAAACACTGGGCCTTGTTAAAAGAAGACGATGTGATTGGAGAAAAGCTTCCAGACAAACCACGATTTATCTATAGGAAAGCAAAAAATCTGAGAAGTTACCTAGCACCAAGTATCCAAAAGAAGAGAAACCCGGACATTAGAGACGTATTTGGGAAGAAAATTACGGGCTTCTTCCCATGTCCATCCTGTAAAGCCTGTAAAAACGGGAAAAAGTCGACAAATTTCATGTGTTTTCATACAAAAGAAAATCATAAAATTCAAGAAATTATAAGGTGCCAAGATAAAGGAACCATATATCTGTTACAATGCACCTGTGGTTTACAATATATCGGGCAAACGTCAAGACCTCTAAGAGACAGGATCCGGGAACATCTGCTATTAATAGAAAAACTAAGTATGGATACTGCTCTGTACAGACATTTCTCTACAGTACATAAGGGAAATACCAAAGACCTTACATATATGGGGATAAAGAAAGTGAAAAAAGAATGGAGGGGCGGCAACTATGAGAAAAAGTTGCTGTCTGCCGAATCCAGATGGATCTTCACCTTAGACTGCCTTTACCCCAAAGGCCTGAACAATAGAGAAGATTTGTCTCATCTATTCAACATGACCTAGACCCACAAATCAATCGCTGTTACTGTTCTAAAGAAATAAGAGACTTGGCTCAAATGTTTCCTTTTTCTATTTAAAACAAGGGGCTTTTAGAATCATTGTCCTTGGCTGATCCATATGGTCATCAGTTCCATTTTTATTCATTTGTATTGGATTTTTTATATTTACAATTTTAAAATAAAGATCCAACGGATCTTATACATCCATAATTATTCCTACCATCTCTTGATCATTATGGATGACAGTGATTAGAAAATTACATCATCTCATCTAAATATATCCTCTTAAAACATTGTTCCACAACAATTTCAAGGCTAATATGTTGTTCTGTCATAATTTTATCTGATATTTTTACCTGATATTTTTATTCGCTAATTTTATCAACTAGTCTATGGAAGACATTTTTATCTGCTGTTTTTATCCATTGTTCTATAGAAGATCAATACCCTTCCTAAAAGAGTATACGATATATCCACTCACCATTCATGTTCCCAACATTTTAAACAACTAGTGTTGGACCAAGAATTTAATACAATTTAATACATATTATGTATATTGAAAATCTCTCAAAACCTCTCATAGGCCATAATAAGACATATGGTCTTAACCCTGTCAGGTACTTTGGCCGATATCCAATATTCTATCAGAGTATATTTCCAAAAGTGATTTTAAGTGTTACAAGGTTACATTCTAACACCTTCCAAACACAGACGAATAGTACGATGGTCAAAGATAAGATCTATCATCAAAAATATAAGGACCATTAGCTCTGAAGCTATGTGACTCTATAAGAGAGTCACCTATATCCAACAGCACCTAATGCTGGCCCCGAAGATATGAGTATAGAGGGGACTCATAAGACTTAGATACCGCACATATAGGTAAAACTAGATGCAAGGGTGCCATATATACTGGGAAGTGTATCAGCGCATTTGAATATAATTCCGCAATCTCAGTCCTGTCCCTTAGTCCAATATCATATTCGACTCTGAACCGGTCACAGATATGATAGACCAATACATTTAAGGGAATGCTAAAGGTTGAAAATTAATCGGCAAGGATTAGAAGCCCAGATATATTAATACCCAATGTAGCAGTAGGAACGAAAATAAAAATAAAAATAAAAACACAGTAATATACTTGTGTAAAAACCAAACATTTTTCTTTATTGCCAAATAGAATAGGTAATTATTATTTATAATGCCACATATGATAACATAGAAGATGATCGAGTTTCCCCCGGTCCTCCCAATTGTTAGAGACACCATTTCACTTGTTATGTAAACACCGCCTTTGCTCCAATCAACAAGGAGTTCACAGACAACACCCTCACATAGACGTTAGTGTATACACATGGCCTCTCATTGCCCAATTAAAGCCGTCCACCTCTGTGATGTCACGACCAATCAGAGCCAGCCAAATACGGAGTACAGAAAGGAGAAAAAGATAAGAAATCTGCTTCCTTCACTCCAACTATCTCATTTCTATTATCCGTTCTGTTAGCGGCGAGTGTCCGCAGTAGACTTAGACCCCCGCATATTAAATTAATTATTTTATTTTATATGTAAATCGGCTCTAACCGGAAGTGACGACACGGCATACGCGAGGAAGGTAAATACACTGTGTACCTAACTTCGGAGCTAACACTCAAATATTAAAATAAATAAGATGAATCATGTTAATACTAAAGGGTTCTTGTTAAAGAAACGTGAAACAACAAATTAGACAACAAGCCACTACATGGCACTAACGAAATACCGGAAGTGATTCAATCTCCAATTAAGGGTCAAACACCCTATATAAGGCACCTATTCACAAATTAAAACCAGTCTTGAGAAAGGCCTGACACGGGCCGAAACGCGTAGACACTGGTAAGCCTTATTTTAATTGTGACATTTTATTGTACCATCTACACTATATTTGTTATCTTCTTTTAGGGGGAATATATTCGCAATTCTCTACTATCAACTTTTTACGGTGGGGCATCCACCATTAAGGGGATAAAAATCTGATCACACTTTCAGACCCACAATCGATTGCAGCTATTTATATTTGATTGCAGTTTTTTTGCACAGATCACTGTTTTCTCAGGGGTGTCTGTTTAGACATATACTTTGGAATTTATAGCATTCTTCTTGGATTGAATTTTTTTATTTGTATTTTTCTCATCGGATTGATTTTGTTCATCACTATTGGATTGGTCTATTTGAACCCACCGGATTTGGATTTGACTTTGTTTCCACAGTTCTTCAAAAGGAGTTTTTTGTCTCCAGTTGCAATTGTTTTTAGCACTTTTTTCACCGGCACTTTTTTCACCGGCTATTTTTTCCACAAGACATTTTTTCCACAAGACATTTCTTCACGAGTTCTATTTGTCATTTAGTGATATCTGTATATATATATTTTTTATCGATATTTTCTGATATACAATTCTATTGACATAATCTGTCATTGTCTCACACACACTTGGATCTACAAAGCACATATACCTTTAGGATCAGCATAGTCCTTTTACACCTTGGGGATCACTTGCTTTAGTTATCTCTTTATTCCTCCACACTAGGAGTATCACACTTTTAGTAGTAGGTTCATATATTATCTTGAGTAATTTTTAGAAGGCTCTAATTTTCCCACATACTCTTGATTTTATCTTTGTATTTATCTGTGTAATCTTGTTTTTATTGTAAAACCATCATGGATCCATGAAAATTGGTTCAATTGTTTCTTATTGTAACTTGTTTTTATTGTACTGTTTTTATTGTACTGTGCTTTTATTTTATTTTCACTTCATTACACAGGTCTCATGTAGGTATATAGCTGACAGGGGCTTCATTACACAGGTCTCATGTAGGTATATAGCTGACAGGGACTTCATTACACAGGTCTCATGTAGGTATATAGCTGACAGGCTTCATTACACGGGTCTCATGTAGGTATATAGCTCACAGGGGCTTCATTACACAGGTCTCATGTAGGTATATAGCTGACAGGGGCTTCATTACACAGGTCTCATGTAGGTATATAGCTGACAGGCTTCATTACACAGGTCTCATGTAGGTATATAGCTGACAGGCTTCATTACACAGGTCTCATGTAGGTATATAGCTGACAGGCTTCATTACACAGGTCTTATGTAGGTATATAGCTGACAGGGGCTTCATTACACAGGTCTCATGTAGGTATATAGCTGACAGGCTTCATTACACAGGTCTCATGTAGGTATATAGCTGACAGGGGCTTCATTACACAGGTCTCATGTAGGTATATAGCTGACAGGCTTCATTACACAGGTCTCATGTAGGTATATAGCTGACAGGCTTCATTACACAGGTCTCATGTAGGTATATAGCTGACAGGGGCTTCATTACACAGGTCTCATGTAGGTATATAGCTGACAGTGACTTCATTACACGGGTCTCATGTAGGTATATAGCTGACAGGCTTCATTACACAGGTCTGATGTAGGTATATAACTGACAGGGGCTTCATTACACAGGTCTCATGTAGGTATATAGCTGACAGTGACTTCATTACACAGGTCTCATGTAGGTATATAGCTGACAGGGGTTTCATTACACGGGTCTCATGTAGGTATATAGCTGACAGTGGCTTCATTACACAGGTCTCATGTAGGTATATAGCTGACAGGGACTTCATTACACAGGTCTCATGTAGGTATATAGCTGACAGGCTTCATTACACAGGTCTCATGTAGGTATATAGCTGACAGGGGCTTCATTACACAGGTCTCATGTAGGTATATAACTGACAGGGGCTTCATTACACAGGTCTCATGTAGGTATATAGCTGACAGGGGCTTCATTACACAGGTCTCATGTAGGTATATAGCTGACAGGCTTCATTACACAGGTCTCATGTAGGTATATAGCTGACAGGGGCTTCATTACACAGGTCTCATGTAGGTATATAGCTGACAGTGACTTCATTACACGGGTCTCATGTAGGTATATAGCTGACAGGCTTCATTACACAGGTCTCATGTAGGTATATAGCTGACAGGGGCTTCATTACACAGGTCTCATGTAGGTATATAGCTGACAGGCTTCATTACACAGGTCTCATGTAGGTATATAGCTGACAGGCTTCATTACACAGGTCTCATGTAGGTATATAGCTGACAGTGACTTCATTACACGGGTCTCATGTAGGTATATAGCTGACAGGGGCTTCATTACACAGGTCACATGTAGGTATATAACTGACAGGGGCTTCATTACACAGGTCTCATGTAGGTATATAGCTGACAGGCTTCATTACACAGGTCTCATGTAGGTATATAGCTGACAGGCTTCATTACACAGGTCTCATGTAGGTATATAGCTGACAGGCTTCATTACACAGGTCTGATGTAGGTATATAGCTGACAGGGACTTCATTACACAGGTCTCATGTAGGTATATAGCTGACAGGCTTCATTACACAGGTCTGATGTAGGTATATAGCTGACAGTGACTTCATTACACAGGTCTCATGTAGGTATATAGCTGACAGGGGTTTCATTACACAGGTCTCATGTAGGTATATAGCTGACAGGGGCTTCATTACACAGGTCTCATGTAGGTATATAGCTGACAGTGACTTCATTACACAGGTCTCATGTAGGTATATAGCTGACAGGCTTCATTACACGGGTCTCATGTAGGTATATAGCTGACAGGCTTCATTACACAGGTCTCATGTAGGTATATAGCTGACAGGGACTTCATTACACAGGTCTCATGTAGGTATATAGCTGACAGGGGCTTCATTACAAGGGTCCCATGTAGGTATATAGCTGACAGGCTTCATTACACAGGTCTCATGTAGGTATATAGCTGACAGGGACTTCATTACACAGGTCTCATGTAGGTATATAGCTGACAGGTGCTTCATTACACAGGTCTCATGTAGGTATATAGCTGACAGGCTTCATTACACAGGTCTGATGTAGGTATATAGCTGACAGGGACTTCATTACACAGGTCTCATGTAGGTATATAGCTAACAGGGGCTTCATTACACAGGTCTCATGTAGGTATATAGCTGACAGGCTTCATTACACAGGTCTCATGTAGGTATATAGCTGACAGTGACTTCATTACACAGGTCTCATGTAGGTATATAGCTGACAGGCTTCATTACACAGGTCTCATGTAGGTATATAGCTGACAGTGACTTCATTACACAGGTCTCATGTAGGTATATAGCTGACAGGGACTTCATTACACAGGTCTCATGTAGGTATATAGCTGACAGGGGCTTCATTACACAGGTCTCATGTAGGTATATAGCTGACAGGGACTTCATTACACAGGTCTCATGTAGGTATATAGCTGACAGGGGCTTCATTACACAGGTCTCATGTAGGTATATAGCTGACAGTGACTTCATTACACAGGTCTCATGTAGGTATATAGCTGACAGGGGCTTCATTACACAGGTCTCATGTAGGTATATAGCTGACAGGGGCTTCATTACACAGGTCTCATGTAGGTATATAGCTGACAGGCTTCATTACACAGGTCTCATGTAGGTATATAGCTGACAGGGGCTTCATTACACAGGTCTCATGTAGGTATATAGCTGACAGGGGCTTCATTACACAGGTCTCATGTAGGTATATAGCTGACAGGCTTCATTACACAGGTCTCATGTAGGTATATAGCTGACAGGGGCTTCATTACACAGGTCTCATGTAGGTATATAGCTGACAGGCTTCATTACACAGGTCTCATGTAGGTATATAGCTGACAGGCTTCATTACACAGGTCTCATGTAGGTATATAGCTGGCAGGCTTCATTACACAGGTCTCATGTAGGTATATAGCTGACAGGGGCTTCATTACACAGGTCTCATGTAGGTATATAGCTGACAGTGACTTCATTACACAGGTCTCATGTAGGTATATAGCTGACAGGGGCTTCATTACACAGGTCTCATGTAGGTATATAGCTGACAGGCTTCATTACACAGGTCTCATGTAGGTATATAGCTGACAGGGGCTTCATTACACAGGTCTCATGTAGGTATATAGCTGACAGGGGCTTCATTACACAGGTCTCATGTAGGTATATAGCTGACAGGCTTCATTACACAGGTCTCATGTAGGTATATAGCTGACAGGCTTCATTACACAGGTCTCATGTAGGTATATAGCTGACAGGGGCTTCATTACACAGGTCTCATGTAGGTATATAGCTGACAGGGACTTCATTACACAGGTCTCATGTAGGTATATAGCTGACAGGCTTCATTACACAGGTCTCATGTAGGTATATAGCTGACAGGGGCTTCATTACACAGGTCTCATGTAGGTATATAGCTGACAGGGGCTTCATTACACGGGTCTCATGTAGGTATATAGCTGACAGGGGCTTCATTACACAGGTCTGATGTAGGTATATAGCTGACAGGGGCTTCATTACACAGGTCTGATGTAGGTATATAGCTGACAGTGACTTCATTACACGGGTCTCATGTAGGTATATAGCTGACAGGGACTTCATTACACAGGTCACATGTAGGTATATAGCTGACAGGGGCTTCATTACACAGGTCTCATGTAGGTATATAGCTGACAGGCTTCATTACACAGGTCTCATGTAGGTATATAGCTGACAGGGGCTTCATTACACAGGTCTGATGTAGGTATATAGCTGACAGGCTTCATTACACAGGTCTCATGTAGGTATATAGCTGACAGGGACTTCATTACACAGGTCTCATGTAGGTATATAGCTGACAGGGACTTCATTACACAGGTCTCATGTAGGTATATAGCTGACAGGGACTTCATTACACAGGTCTCATGTAGGTATATAGCTGACAGCGGCTTCATTACACAGGTCTCATGTAGGTATATAGCTGACAGGGGCTTCATTACACAGGTCTCATGTAGGTATATAGCTGACAGGCTTCATTACAAGGGTCTCATGTAGGTATATAGCTGACAGGGGCTTCATTACACAGGTCTCATGTAGGTATATAGCTGACAAGGGCTTCATTACACAGGTCTCATGTAGGTATATAGCTGACAGGGGCTTCATTACACAGGTCTCATGTAGGTATATAGCTGACAGGCTTCATTACAAGGGTCTCATGTAGGTATATAGCTGACAGGGGCTTCATTACACAGGTCTCATGTAGGTATATAGCTGACAGGGACTTCATTACACAGGTCTCATGTAGGTATATAGCTGACAGGGGCTTCATTACACAGGTCTCATGTAGGTATATAGCTGACAGGGGCTTCATTACACAGGTCTCATGTAGGTATATAGCTGACAGTGACTTCATTACACAGGTCTCATGTAGGTATATAGCTGACAGGCTTCATTACACAGGTCTCATGTAGGTATATAGCTGACAGGCTTCATTACACAGGTCTCATGTAGGTATATAGCTGACAAGGGCTTCATTACACAGGTCTCATGTAGGTATATAGCTGACAGGCTTCATTACACAGGTCTCATGTAGGTATATAGCTGACAGGCTTCATTACACAGGTCTCATGTAGGTATATAGCTGACAGTGACTTCATTACACGGGTCTCATGTAGGTATATAGCTGACAGGGGCTTCATTACACAGGTCACATGTAGGTATATAACTGACAGGGGCTTCATTACACAGGTCTCATGTAGGTATATAGCTGACAGGCTTCATTACACAGGTCTCATGTAGGTATATAGCTGACAGGCTTCATTACACAGGTCTCATGTAGGTATATAGCTGACAGGCTTCATTACACAGGTCTGATGTAGGTATATAGCTGACAGGGACTTCATTACACAGGTCTCATGTAGGTATATAGCTGACAGGCTTCATTACACAGGTCTGATGTAGGTATATAGCTGACAGTGACTTCATTACACAGGTCTCATGTAGGTATATAGCTGACAGGGGTTTCATTACACAGGTCTCATGTAGGTATATAGCTGACAGGGGCTTCATTACACAGGTCTCATGTAGGTATATAGCTGACAGTGACTTCATTACACAGGTCTCATGTAGGTATATAGCTGACAGGCTTCATTACACGGGTCTCATGTAGGTATATAGCTGACAGGCTTCATTACACAGGTCTCATGTAGGTATATAGCTGACAGGGACTTCATTACACAGGTCTCATGTAGGTATATAGCTGACAGGGGCTTCATTACAAGGGTCCCATGTAGGTATATAGCTGACAGGCTTCATTACACAGGTCTCATGTAGGTATATAGCTGACAGGGACTTCATTACACAGGTCTCATGTAGGTATATAGCTGACAGGTGCTTCATTACACAGGTCTCATGTAGGTATATAGCTGACAGGCTTCATTACACAGGTCTGATGTAGGTATATAGCTGACAGGGACTTCATTACACAGGTCTCATGTAGGTATATAGCTAACAGGGGCTTCATTACACAGGTCTCATGTAGGTATATAGCTGACAGGCTTCATTACACAGGTCTCATGTAGGTATATAGCTGACAGTGACTTCATTACACAGGTCTCATGTAGGTATATAGCTGACAGGCTTCATTACACAGGTCTCATGTAGGTATATAGCTGACAGTGACTTCATTACACAGGTCTCATGTAGGTATATAGCTGACAGGGACTTCATTACACAGGTCTCATGTAGGTATATAGCTGACAGGGGCTTCATTACACAGGTCTCATGTAGGTATATAGCTGACAGGGACTTCATTACACAGGTCTCATGTAGGTATATAGCTGACAGGGGCTTCATTACACAGGTCTCATGTAGGTATATAGCTGACAGTGACTTCATTACACAGGTCTCATGTAGGTATATAGCTGACAGGGGCTTCATTACACAGGTCTCATGTAGGTATATAGCTGACAGGTGCTTCATTACACAGGTCTCATGTAGGTATATAGCTGACAGGCTTCATTACACAGGTCTCATGTAGGTATATAGCTGACAGGGGCTTCATTACACAGGTCTCATGTAGGTATATAGCTGACAGGGGCTTCATTACACAGGTCTCATGTAGGTATATAGCTGACAGGCTTCATTACACAGGTCTCATGTAGGTATATAGCTGACAGGGGCTTCATTACACAGGTCTCATGTAGGTATATAGCTGACAGGCTTCATTACACAGGTCTCATGTAGGTATATAGCTGACAGGCTTCATTACACAGGTCTCATGTAGGTATATAGCTGGCAGGCTTCATTACACAGGTCTCATGTAGGTATATAGCTGACAGGGGCTTCATTACACAGGTCTCATGTAGGTATATAGCTGACAGTGACTTCATTACACAGGTCTCATGTAGGTATATAGCTGACAGGGGCTTCATTACACAGGTCTCATGTAGGTATATAGCTGACAGGCTTCATTACACAGGTCTCATGTAGGTATATAGCTGACAGGGGCTTCATTACACAGGTCTCATGTAGGTATATAGCTGACAGGGGCTTCATTACACAGGTCTCATGTAGGTATATAGCTGACAGGCTTCATTACACAGGTCTCATGTAGGTATATAGCTGACAGGCTTCATTACACAGGTCTCATGTAGGTATATAGCTGACAGGGGCTTCATTACACAGGTCTCATGTAGGTATATAGCTGACAGGGACTTCATTACACAGGTCTCATGTAGGTATATAGCTGACAGGCTTCATTACACAGGTCTCATGTAGGTATATAGCTGACAGGGGCTTCATTACACAGGTCTCATGTAGGTATATAGCTGACAGGGGCTTCATTACACGGGTCTCATGTAGGTATATAGCTGACAGGGGCTTCATTACACAGGTCTGATGTAGGTATATAGCTGACAGGGGCTTCATTACACAGGTCTGATGTAGGTATATAGCTGACAGTGACTTCATTACACGGGTCTCATGTAGGTATATAGCTGACAGGGACTTCATTACACAGGTCACATGTAGGTATATAGCTGACAGGGGCTTCATTACACAGGTCTCATGTAGGTATATAGCTGACAGGCTTCATTACACAGGTCTCATGTAGGTATATAGCTGACAGGGGCTTCATTACACAGGTCTGATGTAGGTATATAGCTGACAGGCTTCATTACACAGGTCTCATGTAGGTATATAGCTGACAGGGACTTCATTACACAGGTCTCATGTAGGTATATAGCTGACAGGGACTTCATTACACAGGTCTCATGTAGGTATATAGCTGACAGGGACTTCATTACACAGGTCTCATGTAGGTATATAGCTGACAGCGGCTTCATTACACAGGTCTCATGTAGGTATATAGCTGACAGGGGCTTCATTACACAGGTCTCATGTAGGTATATAGCTGACAGGCTTCATTACAAGGGTCTCATGTAGGTATATAGCTGACAGGGGCTTCATTACACAGGTCTCATGTAGGTATATAGCTGACAAGGGCTTCATTACACAGGTCTCATGTAGGTATATAGCTGACAGGGGCTTCATTACACAGGTCTCATGTAGGTATATAGCTGACAGGCTTCATTACAAGGGTCTCATGTAGGTATATAGCTGACAGGGGCTTCATTACACAGGTCTCATGTAGGTATATAGCTGACAGGGACTTCATTACACAGGTCTCATGTAGGTATATAGCTGACAGGGGCTTCATTACACAGGTCTCATGTAGGTATATAGCTGACAGGGGCTTCATTACACAGGTCTCATGTAGGTATATAGCTGACAGTGACTTCATTACACAGGTCTCATGTAGGTATATAGCTGACAGGCTTCATTACACAGGTCTCATGTAGGTATATAGCTGACAGGCTTCATTACACAGGTCTCATGTAGGTATATAGCTGACAAGGGCTTCATTACACAGGTCTCATGTAGGTATATAGCTGACAGGGGCTTCATTACACAGGTCTCATGTAGGTATATAGCTGACAGTGACTTCATTACACAGGTCTCATGTAGGTATATAGCTGACAGGCTTCATTACACAGGTCTCATGTAGGTATATAGCTGACAGGGACTTCATTACATGGGTCTCATGTAGGTATATAGCTGACAGTGACTTCATTACACAGGTCTCATGTAGGTATATAGCTGACAGGGGCTTCATTACACAGGTCTCATGTAGGTATATAGCTGACAGGCTTCATTACACAGGTCTCATGTAGGTATATAGCTGACAGGGGCTTCATTACACAGGTCTCATGTAGGTATATAGCTGACAGGGGCTTCATTACACGGGTCTCATGTAGGTATATAGCTGACAGGGGCTTCATTACACAGGTATGATGTAGGTATATAGCTGACAGGCTTCATTACACAGGTCTCATGTAGGTATATAGCTGACAGGGACTTCATTACACAGGTCACATGTAGGTATATAGCTGACAGGGGCTTCATTACACGGGTCTCATGTAGGTATATAGCTGACAGGGGCTTCATTACACGGGTCTCATGTAGGTATATAGCTGACAGGGGCTTCATTACACGGGTCTCATGTAGGTATATAGCTGACAGGGACTTCATTACACAGGTCTCATGTAGGTATATAGCTGACAGGCTTCATTACACAGGTCTCATGTAGGTATATAGCTGACAGTGACTTCATTACACAGGTCTCATGTAGGTATATAGCTGACAGGGGCTTCATTACACAGGTCTCATGTAGGTATATAGCTGACAGGGGCTTCATTACACAGGTCTAATGTAGGTATATAGCTGACAGGGGCTTCATTACACAGGTCTGATGTAGGTATATAGCTGACAGGGGCTTCATTACACAGGTCTCATGTACGTATATAGCTGACAGGGGCTTAATTACACAGGTCTCATGTAGGTATATAGCTGACAGGCTTCATTACACAGGTCTCATGTAGGTATATAGCTGACAGGGGCTTCATTACACAGGTCTCATGTAGGTATATAGCTGACAGGGGCTTCATTACACAGGTCTCATGTAGGTATATAGCTGACAGGCTTCATTACACAGGTCTCATGTACGTATATAGCTGACAGGGGCTTAATTACACAGGTCTCATGTAGGTATATAGCTGACAGGCTTCATTACACAGGTCTCATGTAGGTATATAGCTTACAGGGGCTTCATTACACGAGTCACATGTAGTTATATAGCTGACAGGGGCTTCATTACACAGGACTTATGAAGATATAAGGCTTATGTAGGTGTATAGCTGTCAAAATTGCAAAATCAGATATATTAACATGAATCTGTTCATGCCCCACCCCATCAAAATGTCCAGGAATTAGCCGGGTAAAGGTGACAACCTCTATGTAGGTATATAACTGACAAGGGCCACAGGGCATGGGTCTGGTGTATGCATATAACTGACAGGGGCTTCAAGGCATAGGTCTGGTCTCAGGTATGATGGGGTATATAACTGACAGGGACTTCAGGGCATGGGTCTGTTGTAGGTATATAGATAACAGGGGCTTCAGGACATGGGTCTGTTGTAGGTAAATAGCTAACAGGGGCTTCAGGGCATGGGTCTGTTGTAAGTTTATGGCTAACAGGGGCTTCAGGACATGGGTCTGGTCTCAGGTATGATGGGGTATATAACTGACAGGGGCTTCATGACATGAGTCTGTTATAGGTTTATAGCTAACAGGGGCTTCAGGGCATGGGTCTGTTGTAAGTTTATGGCTAACAGGGGCTTCAGGACATGGGTCTGGTCTCAGGTATGATGGGGTATATAGCTAACAGGGTCTTCAGGACAAGGGTCTGTTGTAGGTATATAGCTAACAGGGGCTTCAGGACATGGGTCTGTTGTATGTATAAAGCTCACAGGGGCTTCAGGGCATGGAAATGTTGTAGGTTTATAGCTAACAGGGGCTTCAGGACATGGGTCTGTTGAAGGTATATAGCTAACAGGGGCTTCAGGACATGGGTCTGTTGTAGGTATATAGCTAACATGGGCTACAGGACATGGGTCTGTTGTGGGTATATAGCTAACAGAGGCTTCAGGACATGGGTCTGTTGTAGGTATATAGCTAACAGGGGCTTCAGAACATGGGTCTGTTGTAGGTATAGTGCTAACAGGGGCTTCAGGACATAGGTCTGTTGTAGGTATATAGCTGAAAACCCAAAGCTCAACCCAGAACACAACTGTCCATGCAAGCCAACCAAGAGGCCTACTTAATCCTCCATATTCATATGACAAAATACAATAGTGGTAGCAGCAAAATGTCCTTTATTTAGTACAGCAGTACAAAAAACAGCAGCAACGTATTGGGAGAACCTCCCTTCATCATGCTACTACTGTACTAAATAAAGGACATTTTGCTGCCACCACTATTGTATTTTGTATGTATATAGCTAACAGGGGCTTCATGAGATGGGTCTGTTGTAGGTTTATAGCTAACATGGGCTTCAGTGCATGGGTCTGTTGCAGGTATATAGCTAATGGACTTCAGTACATGGATCTGTTGTAGGTATATAGCTAACAGGGGCTTCAGTACATGGGTCTGTTGTAGGTTTATAGCTAACAGGGGCTTCCTGACATGGGTCTGTTGTAGGTATATAGCTAACAGGGGCTTCAGGAAATGGGTCTGTTGTAGATTTATGCTAACAGGGGTTTCAGGACATGGGTCTGTTGTAGGTATACAGCTAACAGGAGCTTCAGGACAGGGGTCTGTTGTTGGGAACCAAAGCCCAACCCCAAGATTGTGGCAGAAACTAGGGTGTCACCTAGACCCCTCAATTTGGAGTCTAACAAGAAAACCTATGCGGAGGTGGCCCGAGAAAACAGGCCATCCCCACAAAGTTTTAACTCTGCTCATCCCCTAACACGGGCTGAAGCGCAGAGAGACCATACTCAAAATGGGGGGCATACCCAGGTAAATAATTATCCCCAAAGAAATGAAAACCCACAAAATAATTGGTATCCCCATAAAAGTAAATACCAAAAGTGACAAAAATACTCTCAGGGTAACCAGACACCCCAAGTAAATAGTGCTCCCCAAAATACTAATGCTTAACAAGTTGAACCCCAAAGACAACCACATCAAAATAGGAACAATAGCTATGATTCTGAGGGATTCCAAGGATCCAGGAATCAATACCCTGGGACATAAAAAAATCGTTCCATGGGTAAAGATAACTTGTCCATTCAAGTGGGCCAACTCAGCACACAAGTTAGTCAATTATGTACACTATTTACTAATATGAGTCAAGCTTTTACGGCTCAGCAACCTAACAATCCTTTTTTAGGGGTACAGCCAGTGGCCAGCACTAGGCCACAGACACAGTCATAAATACTGCAGTATTATCTGAAAGAGGGAGGAGAGATATATCAAATTAAATGATAAATGTCAATAATGGTACTAATCATATTCTCTCCCTACAGACCGGAAACAGACGATTTAGCTGTGATGACGAGTAACCTCGGCCTGAAAGCTCTAACAAATCTCTTCCTTTGCAGTGTTCTCTTAACCTTATTTCCAGAGATGCAGTACACAGGAACCCAATCGATCCTATTACAAAGGGATGGACTGGTAAGAGTGAAGTTTGGTCTAGTTGGTTCAGGCAATCATTTCAAAGAAAGGCAAATTACTTCAAAAAGATGGCCATCTATATGGTTGTGTATTGCAAATCTTAGATCAGACACAAGAAGCATATGCCAACAGACATGATGTCTATGAAGCAAACCCCTTTGAAACTCACTAAAGAAAGGAATATGGTGATTAGCACAGACATGTTAATTGCCCCTGAACTAACTAAATACACATAGGACATCTGAACTCAAGTTACCTACAGACATGGGAAATTAGATCTCAGATATAGAAATTATGCCTAATCTTCATGTAGTTCAAGATACTCAAATGAATATATATATATTCAGACAACATATTAAATATGAACACATGAATCTGGGAAATTGTCTATGCATAAGAAGGGTAATATTGGAAGCTGAAAACCTAAGAATCCAGATTTCAGCACGTCTTAACCTATGTGTTTTTGAAAGCATAGAATGTTTTAAGGATTTAAAATGGCCAATTTTAATAACCTATTTCTTTATATTTTTCAGACATCAAATAAGTACATATATAATTGGTATTTAAAATAATATCCTATGTTTTATACACTCAAAAAGAAATATACAGATATGAAATATTACTCTGTATGGGATGGTAATCCAATGTAGATATAATTATATGAAAATTACATCTGTTTGCCGATCTCAAGGTATGTATGTCATATTAAGATGATAACTGAAAAACTAATTAAATCCATGATGAAGATATTATAATCCTTTTAAATTGTTTCATAAAAAATATGATTTTAAACGCATTTTAATATATTATAAGTGGAATATATTCACGTTTGGTCTTAAAATAATCAGAGAAGATGACACTGTGCGGACCATATATGAAACATATGATTTATTAATACAAGAGATTATAATATGTTGGATAAACATTTTAAGGTTAAATAATTAGACTGTTAGAAATATTTGATGGTGGGGCTGCATTCCTGGGTGTCTGCTGCCAACTATAGAACAGAAACGGTATTACAGCCAAAAGGCATTTGGCTGCTCAGGGAGGCGTTTCCCAAAATAACCTATGAGATGTTCAGATCCAAGGGCGAATCAGAGACAAGCTCCGCAAGTGCGAATCACAGACAAGCTTCCGAAGGTTTTTGGACTGATAACTTGCTGCGTTGGGACACAATCACTATAAGCAATATTGGGCTACCTTTTTATTATCCATATTGCAATACCCTTATTTCATATGATGTGAAACAAGAAGTTCTGGAAGCTGAATTATCGATTTGGTTATTTTGATAAATCTATATTTTAATATTTAAATCAAAGGTATTCAGTAACTATAACTAAATTGCAGTTAGAATTTTTAAAAGGACACTTTGTATTTTAGCTTGCAATCATAGTCCTGTGTAGTCTGATCTAGTCACTCTTGTATGCTAAGTAATTAATTTATTTGCTAGATAAATATGCTTTGTGTTGCATATTCCTTAGTCCAGGCCATTATTGTAAGTAAATCTTTATGGTGTGCATTAAGTTATTGGTAACTATATTATATTTTAGAACTTGCCTTAATTGTAGCTAAAAAGAGTTTATTTCAGCTCAGAGAAATTGGCTGCTAAAGCATCTTGTTATATCGTTTAACTAGGCACTCTTAAGTTGGTGACCCATATTGTGGTATTTCATAGTGGTGATGTAATGCAATTCAATTGTGAATAAGGTTAATTCTAAATATATATTTTGTTTGCTTTGTAAAGAATATTGTAACAGTTTATGCTTGTATAGTTTGATTCATAACCTGGTTCCTATAAATATAATTCAATGTGTCTATAAATTTTAACTAATATAAAAAAAAATATGATTTTAAATTAATTTTAATTGTTTTGTATATGCATTTTATTGGGGGTTTGTTTAAAAAATAATTATTAATTATATTGTATTATAACCCGGCCATTTACTGACAATCGTGTTTATTATGTATGTAATGGATCTTTATTACTATAAATAAAGTTATTAAAATAAAATAATAACTTTTTTACTCTTGTGCTAACTGCACTCAAAGTAAAAATGTATTGCGGCTGTGTTAGCACATGCATTACAAGTTAAAAGTAAAATGTCTATGGGGAGAAGAAGTTAACACAGTCTTGGGAAAACAAAGTTCTGAAGTTAGCGCGCTTCAGTCTTTTGCTGTCACTCCAACTTCAGCACCGCTTTCAGGTCCGCGCTAACTTCTACCCATAAAATTCTAAGGGGAGCGCTGTGAAAACCCTAACAGTTATCACTTTCGCACTAACCCGACACCCTGTTAAACCAACTGCGCTTAACCCAAAGTGAGTTAGGAATACTTTACATTCCAATGTTCTTCCCATAGAAGATATTCTTTTTATTTTTAAATATATATTTCTATATATAGCTGATTATTATTTAAATATATTTATATATATGTATATTGATATGAATATATACACATTTATTTATTTATACAGATTGATAGAGAGATATATATTGTATATACAGATATATACTGTATACAGAAATATTTATTTTAAAATAAAAACAATTTTTTTTTCTATGTGAAGTAGATTGGAATTTAAAGTATTTCCATTCAAAACACATTAAAATTAATAAAAATGAATATAGCGTGTGTTTCAAGGTATTTACACTATTTAGCTATACCACTAGCATTTTAGCCTTTACACAACTCTCCATTCCGCACTCAAAAAATTGCTTTTTATTGCGCCCGTATTACAGGTTGTGCGGTCCGGCTATTAAGCTAGCGTTATAGTCTATATCGCCGCGATCCATTAACCAGTAGTTATGGATTTTGCAAAACAAAAATGTTTCACAAAACTCATAACTAAAATGTTACAAAGTACACTAACACCCATAAACTACCTATTAATCCCTAAACCGCCATCCCCCGGCATCGCAAATGCTATATTAACCCTATTAACACCTAAACCATCGCCCCCCCCCCTACATCGCCAACAGTAAATAAACCACCGCCCCCCCACATCACCCACACTAAATAAACCTATTAACCCCTAAACCACGGCCCACCACTTCGATACTAATAAAATACATTTATTAACCCTACACCGCCACCCCCCCCCACATCGCATCTACCAACCTAAACCTACTAGCCCCTAAACCACAGGTCCCCCACATCGCAAAACACTGAATTAAACTATTAACCCTCAAACCTGAAACCCCCATAACTTTAAATTAAAATTATAATATAACTATCTTAAAATAAATAAAAAAACTTACCTGTGAAATAAAAAAAAACTAAGATTAATCTATAAATTGTCCGTAAGTAGACTGACTCTCCATTTTTGGGATTCTCTTACAAAGTGAACGTTCATTGGACTTTTATATTCACTGTCATACTGTGAACGTTTTTCATATATTTGCGTGTAGCGCTGTTTTGTTTCATTAGCGCTGTGTAACCCTCTCTTTTCTCTGATAAACTATAAATTAACTTAACATTACTAAATTAAACAAAAAAAATTACAAAATTAAAAAAATCAACACTACAGAAAAAATTAAAAAACCTAACATTACAAACAAATACACTAAAATTACGAAAAATAACAAATACTAAAATTACGCAAAATAAAAAAACACTAAGATTACATAAAATAATAAACAAAATTATCCAAAATAATAAAAATTAAATCTAATCTAATAGCGCTAGAAAAACAAAAAAGCCCCCCAAAATAAAAACATCCCCTAATCTATTAATATACTAACAATAGCCCTTAAAAGCTCTTTTACCTACAAAAATTACAAATCCCCCCTAAAAGTAAACTCCCCTACCCAACCAACCCCCAAAAATAAAAAACCTAAGTCTAAAAATAACCAAAGCAACCCTTTGCCCCTAAAGGGCATTCAATTCTTTTGTGCCCATTAAAATAAAAAAAATCCCTAATCTAAAAAAAAATCCCTCAGTCTAACCCCCAAATAGGTACTCACAGTTCCTAAAGTCCGGCGGAAACAGTCTTTTTCCAGGCTGTGACATCTTCATCCAGCGGGGGGACCTCTTCTATCTTCATCCAGGGCGAAGGTGGCGCGGAGCGAAGGTGACCGCGGAACAGAACCAGTGACCGCGGAGCCACCCAGTGTGGAGGATCCTCTTCATACGATCGTCGTCGCACACTGAGGACTGAATGCAAGGTACCCCTTTTATATTGGGGTACCGTTGCATTCCTATTGGCTGCGAAATTCAAATCAGCCAATAGGATGAGAGCTGCTTAAATTCTATTGGCTGATATAGGAGATAGTTAGGTTTAGGGGTTAATAGTTTAATTTAGTGTGTTGCTATGTGGGGGCCCGGCGGTTTAGGAGTTAATAACTTTATTATAGTAGTAGCAATGTGGGGGGCCGGCGGTTTAGGGGTTAATAGGTTTATTTAGTGTCCGCAATGTTGGGGGGCTGCGGATTAGGGGTATTTAGACTAGGAGGCCTATTTATTAAAGGTCTGTTGGATCAGGTCCGACAGACCTCGCTGAATGCGGAGAGCAATACGCTCTCCGTATTCAGCATTGAGCTGCTGGTGCAATGCCGCCCCCTGCAGGTTCGCGGCCAATCGGCTGCCAGAAGGGGGGTGTCAATCAATTGTGCTCAGAGCAGGTGGACAGGTTATGGAGCAGCGGTCTTTAGGGCTTTATGTTGGGTTTTTACATAGCCTTCTTGTTCCCATAGACATCAATGGGGATTGCATTATAGCAATCGCCATTCCGTGATTGCAGGTGTTAGTTTTTCTAACACTTTTCTCCATTGATCTCTATGGGGGAAAACGTGCACGAGCACGTCAAGTCAGGCCTTGGCTTTTGTGTGGTATGGAGCTTATCGTACCATATCGCACAACAAAAACATAAATTATGCTTACCTAATAATTTAATTTCCATCTGTGGGAAGAGAGTGCACTGATTCATTCATTACTTGTGGGAATTAAGAACCTGGCCACCAGGAGGAGGCAAAGACACCCCAGCCAAAGTCTTAAATACCTCCCCCACTCTCCTCATCCCCCAGTCATTCTGCCAAGGCAACAAGGAACAGTAAGAGAAATATCAGGGTATAAATGGTGCCAGAAGAATAACATTAAATTTAGGTCCGCCTACCGGAGCAAACGGGCGGGAGCAGTGGACTCTCCTCCCACAGATGGAAATTAAATTATCAGGTAAGCATAATTTATGTTTTCCATCCTAATGAGAGGATAGTCCACTGCTTCATTCATTACTTGTGGGAATACCCAAGCTCTAGAGGACACTGAATGAAAAACGGGAGTGTAAAAGGGAGGCGGACCCTATACTGAGGGCACCACAGCCTGCAGAACCTTTCTCCCAAGCAAAGCTTCCGCTGAAGCCAAAATGTTAAATTTGTAAAATTTTGCAAAAGTATGTAAGGAAGACCAAGTAGCCGCCTTACAAATCTGCTCCACAAAGGCCTTGTTCTTAAAGGCCCAAGAAGAGGCCACAGCCCTAGTTGAGTGAGCCATAATCCTCTGAGGAGGCTTATGTCCCACTTTCTCATAGGCCTTTCTCATAGGCCAAACAGATAATGCTCCTTAACCAAAAGGACAGTGAAGTGGAAGAGGCCCTCTACCAATACGCTTCCCTGAATACACCACAAACAAAGACGAAATCTGTCTGAAATCCCTTGTGGCCTGAAGGTAAAACTTCAAGGCTCAAACCACATCCCAGTTATGAAGCAACCTTTCCTTAGGCGAAGAAGGGTTAGGACACAAAGAAGGAACTACTATCTCCTGATTGATGTTCTGATCTGACAAAACCTTGAGAAGAAATCCCAAGCCAGTGCGAAGCACAGCCTTATCGGTGTGAAAAACCAGGTAAGGGGGTTAATGTTGCAAGGCCGCTAACTCAGATACTCTGCAAGCCGATGCAATAGCCAGAAGAAACAGAACCTTCCAGGAAAGAATCCTTATGTCAAGAGCATGCATAGGCTCAAATGGAGCCCTCTGCAAAACCTTAAGAACCAAGTTCAAGCTCCAAGGAGGAGCCGAAGGTCTAAAAAGCGGTCCGATTCTGGACAGAGCCTGAACAAAGGACTGAATATCAGGAAGCTCTGCTAGCTTCTTGTGTAACAGAACTTATAAGGCTGAAATCTGTCCCTTTAAGGAACTAGCGGCAAGGCCCTTATCCAAACCATCTTGAAGAAAGGCCAGAATCATGGATACCATAATCTTATGCCAGGGATATCCATTTTCCTCACACCAGGATAAATAGGTCCTCCACAACTTATGATAGATGCGACAAGTGACCGGTTTCCTGGCCTGAATGAGAGTGTCAATCACTCTCTCCGAGAACCCTCTCTTGGCCAAGACTAGGCGTTCAATCTCCATGCAGTCAGCCTCCGAGAATCGAGATTTTGGTGGAGAAAAGGACCCTGCACCAGCAGATCCCTTCGACAGGGTAACCTCCATGGAGGAGATGACGGCATCCACACCAGATACACAAACCACATCCTCCGTGGCCACAACGGAGCAATCAGAATGGTTGATGTCTGCTCCTGTTTGATGCGGGCCACCACTCGAGGGAGAAGTGGCAACAGTGGAAATATGTCAATTAGATTGAACTCCCAAGGGACCACCTAGGCATCTATCAGTTCCAACCTGGTGATCCCTGGACTGTGACCCATATCTGGGTAGCTTGAAGTTGAGTCTGGACGCCATGAGGTCTATCTCCAGCGTCCCTCATCTGTTGCAGATCTCCGTAAACACTTTAGGATGGAGAGACCATACCCCCGGATAAAACGTTTGTCTGCTGAGAAAATCCGCTTCCCAGTTGTCCACACCCAGAATGTGGATCACTGAGAGCAAACAGTTGTGTGTCTCTGCCCATTCCAGAATCCAAGATACTTCCCTCAATGCAAGAGAGCTTCTCGCTCCCCCCTGATGGTTTATGTAAGCCATCGAGGTAATGTTGTCCGACTGGAATCTGATGAATCGGGATGACCCCAGGGGGGCCAAGCCCTCAGAGTGTTTAATATCGCTCGAAGTTCCAGAATATTTATTTGTAGAGTTGACTCCTCTTGAGTCCACCTGCCCTGTGCCCGTCTGGCACCTCATACAGCTCCCCATCCTGATAGACTTGCGTCCATGGTCACAATCTCCCAGGATGGCCTCAAGAAGGATGTCCCCTGGGACAGCTGTCCCGGACAAAATCCATAAAGAGAGGGAGGCCCTCACTCGGTTGTCCAGAGATATCTGTTGGGATAGATCAGAGTGATCACCGTTCCATTGTCTCAACATGCATAACTGAAGAGGTCTGAGATGGAACCTGGTGAATGGAATGACATCTATGCTGGATACCATGAGCCCAATCACCTCCATACACAGGGCCACAGATGGCCTTGAGCAGGACTAAAGTGCAAGACAGCTGGACGCAATCTTGGCACATCTCTTGTCTGTCAAGAATATCTTCATGGATATGGAATCTATGATCGTACCCAGGAACTCCACCCTGTTGCTGGGGACCAGATAACTCCCTCATTTATCTTCCATCCGTGGGATCGAAGGAGAAGAAGATGAGCCCTCAAGTGGTCCTCCACAAGACTGCAGGACGGAGCCTGGAACAGAATATCGTACAGGTAAGGAGCCACAGCAATACCTCTGGCTCTCGCTACCGCGAGCAGCGCTCCCAGAACCTTCGTAAAGACTCTTGGGGCAGTCGCCAGACCGAACAGTAGGGCCACAAACTGGAAGAGTTGCTTCAGAAAAACATAATTTATGTAAGAACTTACCTGATAAATTCATTTCTTTCATATATTAGCAAGAGTCCATGAGCTAGTGACGTATGGGATATACATTCCTACCAGGAGGGGCAAAGTTTACCAAACCTCAAAATGCCTACAAATACACCCCTCACCACACCCACAAATCAGTTTAACGAATAGCCAAGAAGTGGGGTGATAAGAAAAAAGTGCGAAAGCATATAAAATAAGGAATTGGAATAATTGTGCTTTATACAAAAAAATCATAACCACCACAAAAAAGGGCGGGCCTCATGGACTCTTGCTAATATGAAAGAAATGAATTTATCAGGTAAGTTCTTACATAAATTATGTTTTCTTTCATGTAATTAGCAAGAGTCCATGAGCTAGTGACGTATGGGATAATGACTACCCAAGATGTTGATCTTTCCACGCAAGAGTCACTAGAGAGGGAGGGATAAAATAAAGACAGCCAATTCCTGCTGAAAATAATCCACACCCAAAATAAAGTTTAATGAAAAACATAAACAGAAAATTCAAACTGAAACCGCTGCCTGAAGTACTTTTCTACCAAAAACTGCTTCAGAAGAAGAAAATACATAAAAATGGTAGAATTTAGTAAAAGTATGCAAAGAGGACCAAGTTGCTGCTTTGCAAATCTGATCAACCGAAGCTTCATTCCTAAATGCCCAGGAAGTAGAAACTGACCTAGTAGAATGAGCTGTAATAGTTTTACCCGACTCGACATAGGCATGATGAATTAAAGATTTCAACCAAGATGCCAAAGAAATGGCAGAAGCTTTCTGGCCCTTTCTAGAACCGGAAAAGATAACAAATAGACTAGAAGGCTTTCGGAAAGACTTAGTAGCTTCAACATAATATTTCAAAGCTCTAACAACATCCAAAGAATGCAACAATTTCTCCTTAGAATTCTTAGGATTAGGACATAATGAGGGAACCACAATTTCTCTACTAATGTTGTTGGAATTCACAACCTTAGGTAAAAATTCAAAAGAAGTTCGCAACACCGCCTTATCCTGATGAAAAATCAGAAAAGGAGACTCACAAGAAAGAGCAGATAATTCAGAGACTCTTCTGGCAGAAGAGATCGCCAAAAGGAACAAAACTTTCCAAGAAAGTAATTTAATGTCCAATGAATGCATGGGTTCAAAAGGAGGAGCTTGAAGAGCCCCCAGAACCAAATTCAAACTCCAAGGAGGAGAAATTGACTTAATGACAGGTTTTATACGAACCAAAGCTTGTACAAAACAATGAATATCAGGAAGATTAGCAATCTTTCTGTGAAAAAGAACAGAAAGAGCAGAGATTTGTCCTTTCAAAGAACTTGCGGATAAACCTTTATCTAAACCATCCTGAAGAAACTGTAAAATTCTCGGAATTCTAAAAGAATGCCAAGAAAAATTATGAGAAAGACACCAAGAAATATAAGTCTTCCAGACTCTATAATATATCTCTCTAGATACAGATTTACGAGCCTGTAACATAGTATTAATCACAGAGTCAGAGAAACCTCTTTGACCAAGAATCAAGCGTTCAATCTCCATACCTTTAAATTTAAGGATTTGAGATCCTGATGGAAAAAAGGACCTTGCGACAGAAGGTCTGGTCTTAGCGGAAGAGTTCACGGATGGCAAGAGGCCATCCGGACAAGATCCGCATACCAAAACCTGTGAGGCCACATGCCGGAGCTACCAGCAGAACAAACGAGCATTCCTTCAGAATCTTGGAGATTACTCTTGGAAGAAGAACTAGAGGCGGAAAGATATAGGCAGGATGATACTTCCAAGGAAGTGATAATGCATCCACTGCTTCCGCCTGAGGATCCCGGGATCTGGACAGATACCTGGGAAGTTTCTTGTTTAGATGAGACGCCATCAGATCTATTTCTGGAAGCTCCCACATTTGAACAATCTGAAGAAATACCTCTGGGTGAAGAGACCATTCGCCCGGATGCAACGTTTGGCGACTGAGATAATCCGCTTCCCAATTGTCTATACCTGGGATATGAACCGCAGAGATTAGACAGGAGCTGGATTCCGCCCAAACCAGAATTCGAGATACTTCTTTCATAGCCAGAGGACTGTGAGTCCCTCCTTGATGATTGATGTATGCCACAGTTGTGACATTGTCTGTCTGAAAACAAATGAACGATTCTCTCTTCAGAAGAGGCCAAGACTGAAGAGCTCTGAAAATTGCACGGAGTTCCAAAATATTGATCGGTAATCTCACCTCCTGAGATTCCCAAACTCCTTGTGCCGTCAGAGATCCCCACACAGCTCCCCAACCTGTAAGACTTGCATCTGTTGAAATTACAGTCCAGGTCGGAAGAACAAAAGAAGCCCCCTGAATTAAACGATGGTGATCTGTCCACCACGTTAGAGAGTGTCGTACAATCGGTTTTAAAGATATTAATTGAGATATCTTTGTGTAATCCCTGCACCATTGATTCAGCATACAGAGCTGAAGAGGTCGCATGTGAAAACGAGCAAAGGGGATCACGTCCGATGCAGCAGTCATAAGACCTAGAATTTCCATGCATAAGGCTACCGAAGGGAATGATTGTGACTGAAGGTTTCGACAAGCTGAAATCAATTTTAGACGTCTCTTGTCTGTCAAAGACAGAGTCATGGACACTGAATCTATCTGGAAACCCAGAAAGGTTACCCTTGTCTGAGGAATCAATGAACTTTTTAGTGAATTGATCCTCCAACCATGATCTTGAAGAAACAACACAAGTCGATTCGTATGAGATTCTGCTAAATGTAAAGACTGAGCAAGTACCAAGATATCGTCCAAATAAGGAAATACCACAATACCCTGTTCTCTGATTACAGACAGAAGGGCACCGAGAACCTTTGTAAAAATTCTTGGAGCTGTAGCTAGGCCAAACGGCAGAGCCACAAACTGGTAATGCTTGTCCAGAAAAGAGAATCTCAGGAACTGATAATGATCTGGATGAATCGGAATATGCAGATATGCATCCTGTAAATCTATTGTGGACATATAATGCCCTTGTTGAACAAAAGGCAAGATAGTCCTTACAGTTACCATTTTGAACGTTGGTATCCTTACATAACGATTCAATATTTTTAGATCCAGAACTGGTCTGAAGGAATTCTCCTTCTTTGGTACAATGAAGAGATTCGAATAAAACCCCAGCCCCTGTTCCAGAACTGGAACTGGCATAATTACTCCAGCCAACTCTAGATCTGAAACACATTTCAGAAATGCTTGAGCTTTCACTGGATTTACTGGGACATGGGAAAGAAAAAATCTCTTTGCAGGAGGTCTTATCTTGAAACCAATTCTGTACCCTTCTGAAACAATGTTCTGAATCCAAAGATTGTGAACAGAATTGATCCAAATTTCTTTGAAAAAACGTAACCTGCCCCCTACCAGCTGAGCTGGAATGAGGGCCGCACCTTCATGTGGACTTAGAAGCTGGCTTTGCTTCCAGACTGGAGATGGTTTCCAAACTGAAACTGCTCCTGAGGATGAAGGATCAGGCTTTTGTTCTTTGTTGAAACGAAAGGAACGAAAACGATTATTAGCCCTGTTTTTACCCTTAGATTTTTTATCCTGTGGTAAAAAAGTTCCTTTCCCACCAGTAACAGTTGAGATAATAGAATCCAACTGAGAACCAAATAATTTGTTACCCTGGAAAGAAATGGAAAGTAGAGTCGATTTAGAAGACATATCAGCATTCCAAGTTTTAAGCCATAAAGCTCTTCTAGCTAAAATAGCTAGAGACATAAACCTGACATCAACTCTGATAATATCAAAAATGGCATCACAGATAAAATTATTAGCATGTTGAAGAAGAATAATAATATTATGAGAATCATGATCTGTTACTTGTTGCGCTAAAGTTTCCAACCAAAAAGTTGAAGCTGCAGCAACATCAGCCAATGATATAGCAGGTCTAAGAAGATTACCTGAACACAGATAAGCTTTTCTTAGAAAGGATTCAATTTTCCTATCTAAAGGATCCTTAAAGGAAGTACCATCTGACGTAGGAATAGTAGTACGTTTAGCAAGGGTAGAAATAGCCCCATCAACTTTAGGGATTTTGTCCCAAAATTCTAATCTGTCAGACGGCACAGGATATAATTGCTTAAAACGTTTCGAAGGAGTAAATGAATTACCCAAATTATTCCATTCTCTGGAAATTACTTCAGAAATAGCACCAGGAACAGGAAAAACTTCTGGAATAACCACAGGAGATTAAAAGACCTTATCTAAACGTTTAGATTTAGTATCAAGAGGACCAGAATCCTCAATTTCTAAAGCAATTAGTACTTCTTTAAGTAAAGAACGAATAAATTCCATTTTAAATAAATATGAAGATTTATCAGCATCAACCTCTGAGACAGAATCCTCTGAACCTGAAGAGTCATTAGAATCAGAATGATGATGTTCATTTAAAAATTCATCTGTATAAAGAGAAGTTTTAAAAGATTTTTTATGTTTACTAGAAGGAGGAATAACAGACATAGCCTTCTTGATGGATTCAGAAACAAAATCTCTTATGTTATCAGGAACATTCTGAACATTAGATGTTGATGAAACTGCAACAGGTAATGGTACATAACTAAAGGAAAACATAATTTATGCTTACCTGATAAATTCCTTTCTTCTGTAGTGTGATCAGTCCACGGGTCATCATTACTTGTGGGATATTAACTGCTCCCCTACAGGAAGTGCAAGAGGATTCACCCAGCAGAGTTGCTATATAGCTCCTCCCCTCTACGTCACCTCCAGTCATTCGACCAAGGACCAACGAGAAAGGAGAAGCCAAGGGTGTAGTGGTGACTGGAGTATAATTTAAAAAATATTTACCTGCCTTAAAAAACAGGGCGGGCCGTGGACTGATCACACTACAGAAGAAAGGAATTTATCAGGTAAGCATAAATTATGTTTTCTTCTGTTAAGTGTGATCAGTCCACGGGTCATCATTACTTGTGGGATACCAATACCAAAGCAAAAGTACACGGATGACGGGAGGGATAGGCAGGCTCTTTATACAGAAGGAACCACTGCCTGAAGAACCTTTCTCCCAAAAATAGCCTCCGAGGAAGCAAAAGTGTCAAATTTGTAAAATTTGGAAAAAGTATGAAGCGAAGACCAAGTTGCAGCCTTGCAAATCTGTTCAACAGAGGCCTCATTCTTAAAGGCCCAAGTGGAAGCCACAGCTCTAGTGGAATGAGCTGTAATTCTTTCAGGAGGCTGCTGTCCAGCAGTCTCATAAGCTAAACGAATTATGCTACGAAGCCAAAAAGAGAGAGAGGTAGCAGAAGCTTTTTGACCTCTCCTCTGACCAGAGTAAACGACAAACAGGGAAGACGTTTGTCGAAAATCTTTAGTTGCCTGTAAATAAAATTTAAGGGCACGAACTACATCCAGATTGTGCAAAAGACGTTCCTTCCTCGAAGAAGGATTTGGGCACAAGGATGGAACAACAATCTCCTGATTGATATTCCTGTTAGTGACTACCTTAGGTAAGAACCCAGGCTTAGTACGCAGAACTACCTTATCCGAGTGAAAAATCAAATAAGGAGAATCACAATGTAAGGCTGATAACTCAGAGACTCTTCGAGCCGAGGAAATAGCCATTAAAAATAGAACTTTCCAAGATAACAACTTTATATCAATGGAATGAAGGGGTTCAAACGGAACACCCTGTAAAACGTTAAGAACAAGGTTTAAACTCCATGGTGGAGCCACAGCTTTAAACACAGGTTTAATCCTGGCCAAAGCCTGACAAAAAGCCTGAACGTCTGGAACTTCTGACAGACGCTTGTGTAACAGAATGGACAGAGCTGAGATCTGTCCCTTTAAGGAACTAGCGGATAACCCCTTTTCTAAACCTTCTTGTAGAAAAGACAATATCCTAGGAATCCTAACCTTACTCCAAGAGTAACCTTTGGATTCGCACCAATATAGGTATTTACGCCATATTTTATGGTAAATCTTTCTGGTGACAGGCTTCCTAGCCTGTATTAAGGTATCAATAACTGACTCAGAAAAACCACGCTTTGATAAGATCAAGCGTTCAATTTCCAAGCAGTCAGCTTCAGAGAAGTTAGATTTTGATGTTTGAAAGGACCCTGAATCAGAAGGTCCTGTTTCAGAGGTAACGACCAAGGTGGACAGAATGACATGTCCACCAGATCTGTATACCAAGTCCTGCGTGGCCATGCAGGCGCTATTAGAATCACTGATGCTTTCTCCTGTTTGATTCTGGCAATCAATCGAGGAAGCATCGGGAAAGGTGGAAACACATAAGCCATCCTGAAGGTCCATGGTGCTGTCAAGGCATCAGGACCGCTCCCGGATCCCTGGATCTGGACCCGTAGCGCGGAAGCTTGGCGTTCTGTCGAGACGCCATGAGATCTATCTCTGGTTTGCCCCAACGTGGAAGTATTTGGGCAAAGACCTCTGGATGAAGTTCCCACTCCCCCGGATGAAAAGTCTGACGACTTAAGAAATCCGCCTCCCAGTTCTCCACTCCCGGGATGTGGATTGCAGACAGGTGGCAAGAGTGAGACTCTGCCCAGCGAATTATCTTCGATACTTCCATCATTGCTAGGGAGCTTCTTGTCCCTCCCTGATGGTTGATATAAGCTACAGTCGTGATGTTGTCCGACTGGAACCTGATGAACCCCCGAGTTGCTAACTGGGGCCAAGCCAGAAGAGCATTGAGGACTGCTCTCAATTCCAGAATGTTTATTGGAAGAAGACTCTCCTCCTGATTCCATAGTCCCTGAGCCTTCAGAGAATTCCAGACAGCGCCCCAACCTAGTAGGCTGGCGTCTGTTGTTACAATTGACCAGTCTGGCCTGCTGAATGGCATTCCCCTGGACAGATGTGGCCGATAAAGCCACCATAGAAGAGAATTTCTGGTCTCTTGAATGGAATGAAGGACACGGCATGCATTTTGAAGTTTTGTTAACCTGTCCTCTGTCAGGTAAATCTTCATTTCTACAGAATCTATCAGAGTCCCCAGGAAGGGAACTCTTGTGAGTGGAAAGAGAGAACTTTTCTCTTCGTTCACTTTCCATCCATGCGACCTTAGAAATGCCAGTACTATCTCTGTATGAGATTTGGCAGTTTGAAAGCTTGAAGCTTGTATCAGTATGTCGTCTAAGTACGGAGCTACTGAAATTCCTTGCGGTCTTAGTACCGCCAGAAGAGTGCCCAGAACCTTTGCGAAGATTCTTGGAGCCGTAGCCAGTCCGAATGGAAGAGCTACAAACTGGTAATGCCTGTCTAAAAAGGCAAACCTTAGATACCGGTAATGACTTCTGTGAATCGGTATGTGAAGGTAAGCATCCTTTAAATCCACTGTGGTCAAGTACTAACCCTCTTGGATCATGGGCAAAATTGTTCGAATAGTTTCCATCTTGAACGATGGAACTCTTAGGAATTTGTTTAGGATCTTTAAATCCAAGATTGGCCTGAAGGTTCCCTCTTTTTGGGAACTACAAACAGATTTGAGTAAAACCCTTGTCCTTGTTCCAACCGCGGAACTGGATGGATCACTCCCATTAATAAAAGATCTTGTACGCAGCGTAGAAACGCTTCCTTCTTTGTTAGGTTTGTTGACAACCTTGACAGATGAAATCTCCCTCTTGGGGGAGAGGATTTGAAGTCCAGAAGGTATCCCTGAGATATGATCTCTAACGCCCAGGGATCCTGAACATCTCTTGCCCAAGCCTGGGCGAAGAGGTAAAGTCTGCCCCCCACTAGATCCGGTCCCGGATCGGGGGCCCTCAATTCATGCTGTCTTAGGGGCAGCAGCAGGTTTTCTGGCCTGTTTGCCCCTGTTCCAGGACTGGTTAGGTTTCCAGCCTTGTCTGTAGCGAGCAACAGCTCCTTCCTGTTTTGGTGCAGAGGAAGTTGATGCTGCTCCTGCTTTGAAATTACGAAAGGAACGAAAATTGGACTGTCTAGCCTTGGCTTTGGCCTTGTCCTGAGGCAGGGCATGACCTTTACCTCCTGTAATGTCATCAATAATCTCTTTCAAGCCGGGCCCGAATAAGGTCTGCCCTTTGAAAGGAATATTAAGCAATTTAGATTTAGACGTAACATCAGCTGACCAGGATTTTAGCCACAGAGCTCTGCGTGCCTGAATGGCGAATCCTGAATTTTTAGCCGCAAGTTTAGTTAAATGTACTACGGCATCTGAAATAAATGAATTAGCTAACTTAAGGAATTTAAGTTTGTGTGTGATGTCATCTAGTGTGGATGATTGAAGTGTCTCTTCCAGAGACTCAAACCAAAATGCTGCTGCAGCCGTGACAGGCGCAATACATGCAAGAGGTTGCAATATAAACCCTTGTTGAACAAACATTTTCTTAAGGTAACCCTCTAATTTTTTATCCATTGGATCTGAAAAAGCACAGCTATCCTCCACTGGGATAGTGGTACGCTTAGCTAAAGTAGAAACTGCTCCCTCCACCTTAGGGACCATTTGCCATAAGTCCCGTGTGGCGGCGTCTATTGGAAACATTTTTCTGAATATAGGAGGGGGTGAGAAAGGCACACCGGGTCTATCCCACTCCTTAGTAACAATGTCAGTAAGTCTCTTAGGTATAGGAAAAACGTCAGTACTCGTCGGTACCGCAAAATATTTATCCAACCTACACATTTTTTCTGGGATTGCAACTGTGTTACAATCATTCAGAGCCGCTAATACCTCCCCTAGTAACACACGGAGGTTCTCAAGCTTAAATTTAAAATTTGAAATGTCTGAGTCCAGTTTATTTGGATCAGAACCGTCACCCACAGAATGAAGCTCTCCGTCTTCACGTTCTGCAAACTGTGACGCAGTATCAGACATGGCCCTTGCATTATCAGCGCACTCTGTTCTCATCCCAGAGTGATCACGTTTACCTCTTAGTTCTGGTAGTTTAGCCAAAACTTCAGTCATAACAGTAGCCATATCTTGTAATGTGATTTGTAATGGCCGCCCAGATGCACTCGGCGCTACAATATCACGCACCTCCTGAGCGGGAGATGCAGGTACTGACACGTGAGGCGAGTTAGTCGGCATAACTCTCCCCTCGTTGTTTGGTGAAATATGTTCAATTTGTACAGATTGACTATTTTTTAAAGTAGCATCAATACATTTAGTACATAAATTTCTATTGGGCTCCACTTTGGCATTAACACATATAGCACAGAGATATTCCTCTGAATCAGACATGTTTAACACACTAGCAAATAAACAGCAACTTGGAAATACTTTTCAAAGTAATTTACAAATAATATGAAAACGAACTGTGCCTTTAAGAAGCACAGAAAATATTATAACAGATAAAATAATTAAGTTATAGCATCAATCTTTGTCAGAATATACAGTTTTAGCAAAGGATTGTTCCCCTCAGCAAATGATAACTAACCCAGGCAGCAGAAAAAAAATACACAAATAAACGTTTTTTATATCACAGTCAATACAATCAGCACAGCTCTGCTGTGAATGATTACTTCCCTCAAAAAAGACTCTTGAGATCCCTGAACTCTGTAGAGATGAACCGGATCATGCAGGAAGAAAATGAACCTCTGACTGAGTTTTTCTGATGCATAGTGAAAGCACCAAAATGGCCCCTCCCCCACACACATAACAGTGAGAGGGATCAGTGAACTGCTCTAATTTAAATCAAAACTATTGCCAAGTGGAAAAAAAGTGCCCAAAACATTTTTTCACCCAGTACCTCAGAGAAAAAAACGTTTTTACATGCCAGCAAAAAAACGTTTTACCTCAATAATTAATTGTCATTTAAAACCTATTGCAAGTCCCTGCAAAATAGGTTAAGTCTATGTATACAGTTTAAAAGCCAGAGAAGTACCATTTCCCAGAAAACTGAAGTGTAAAATATACATACATGACAGCCTGATATCAGCTACATCTACTGCATTCAAGGCTGAGTTTACATTATAACGGTATGGCAGGATTTTCTCATCAATTCCATGTCAGAAAATAATAAACTGCTACATACCTCTTTGCAGATTAATCTGCCTGCTGTCCCCTGATCTGAAGTTTACCTCTCCTCAGATGGCCGAGAAACAGCAATATGATCTTAACTACTCCGGCTAAAATCATAGAAAAACTCAGGTAGATTCTTCTTCAAATTCTACCAGAGAAGGAATAACACACTCCGGTGCTATTATAAAATAACAAACTTTTGATTGAAGATATAAAAACTAAATATATCACCATAGTCCTCTCACACATCCTATCTAGTCGTTGGGTGCAAGAGAATGACTGGAGGTGACGTAGAGGGGAGGAGCTATATAGCAACTCTGCTGGGTGAATCCTCTTGCACTTCCTGTAGGGGAGCAGTTAATATCCCACAAGTAATGATGACCCGTGGACTGATCACACTTAACAGAAGAAATATTATCTGCATTAACAAGTTTGTCATGACAATTAATACAAACAACAGCTGGAGGAACAGCTACCAAAAGTTTACAGCAGATACACTTAGCTTTGGTAGTTCCAGCACTAGACAGCGATTTTCCTGAAGTATCTTCTGACTCAGATGCAACGTGAGACATCTTGCAATATGTAAGAGAAAAAACAACATATAAAGCAAAATTGATCAAATTCCTTAAATGACAGTTTCAGGAATGGGAAAAAATGCCAAGGAACAAGCTTCTAGCAACCAGAAGCAAAGAAAAAAGAGACTTAAATAATGTGGAGACAAAAGCGACGCCCATATTTTTTTAGCGCCAAATAAGGCGCCCACATTATTTGGCGCCTAAATGCTTTTGGTGCCAAAAATGACGCCACGTCCGGAACGCCGACATTTTTGGCACAAAAGAACGTCAAAAAATGACGCAACTTCCGGCGACACGTATGACGCCGGAAACAGAAAAGATTTTTTGCGCCAAAAAAGTCCGCGCCTAGAATGACGCAATAAAATGAAGCATTTTCAGCCCCCGCGAGCCTAACAGCCCACAGGGAAAAAAGTCAAAATTTTAAGGTAAGAAAAATAATTGATTCAAGTGCATTATCCCAAATATGAAACTGACTGTCTGAAAATAAGGAATGTTGAACATCCTGAGTCAAGGCAAATAAATGTTTGAATACATATATTTAGAACTTTATTAAAAAAGTGCCCAACCATAGCTTAGACTGTCACAGAAAATAAGACTTACTTACCCCAGGACACTCATCTACATGTTTGTAGAAAGCCAAACCAGTACTGAAACGAAAATCAGCAGAGGTAATGGTATATATATAAGAGTATATCATCGATCTGAAAAGGGAGGTAAGAGATGAATCTCTACGACCGATAACAGAGAACCTATGAAATAGACCCCGTAGAAGGAGATCACTGCATTCAAAATAGGCAATACTCTCCTCACATCCCTCTGACATTCACTGCACGCTGAGAGGAAAACCGGGCTCCAACCTGCTGCGGAGCGCATATCAACGTAGAATCTAGCACAAACTTACTTCACCAAAGTTTGTAAAATTGATTTGTGGGTGTGGTGAGGGGTGTATTTGTAGGCATTTTGAGGTTTGGGAAACTTTGCCCCTCCTGGTAGGAATGTATATCCCATACGTCACTAGCTCATGGACTCTTGCTAACTACATGAAAGAAAGTGAATCTTAGGAACCTGACATGGTCCTTGTGTATGGGCACATGAAGGTAAGCATCCTTCAGGTCTATTGTCGTCATAAATTGCCCCTCTTCAACTAGGGGCAGAATTGACCTGATCGTCTCCATTTTGAACAATGGGACTGACAGGAACTTTTTGAGGCACATTAGGTCCAGAATTGGGCGGAACGTGCTCTCTTTCTTTGGGACCACGAATAGGTTTGAATAGTACCCTAGACCCCTTTCTGCAAGAGGTATTTGAATGATTATGCCAAGAGATGAGAGATCCCTCTTGCACTCTAGAAAGGCGTCTCTCTTCTCTGTTCTTGACGATAGGTTTGACAGGAGGAATCTGCCCCTGGGCAAATGAGTCTTGAACCCTATCCTGAAACCCTGGGTGATAACCTCCAGAACCCAAGGATCCTGTACATCTCTTATCCAAGCCTCTGAAAACAGAAATAGTCTGCCCCCTACACAATCCAGAGACTGATCGGGGGCTGCCCCGTCATGCCAACTTTGTCTCGGCGGGCTTCTTGTTCTGCTTGGACTTGTTCCAAGATTGAGCTGGCTTCCAAGATCTCTTGGACTGTTCAGCCTTCGCAGCAGGCTGTTGGGGCTGAGACTTGTCCGAACAAAAGGGACGAAAAGTAGAGCCCTTAGGGTTATTCTTATCCTGCGGGAGGAAAGCACCCTTGCCTCCAGTCACCGTGGATATTATAGAGTCCTTGACCAAAAACAGACTTTCCCCTGAAACGGGAGGGATAGTAATCTCAACTTGGAAGTCATGACAACCGACCACGACTTTAACCACAACGCCCTACGGGCTAGAACAGAGAAACCTGATGTTTTTGTATTCAGGCGAATGACCTGCATGTTTGCATCACAGATAAAGCAATTAGCTACCCTTAAGGCCTTAATATTTTCCTGTATTTCTATGTGTGGAGTCTCCACCTCGACCATAGTGGACAGTGCATCACACCAGTAGGTAGCTGCTCCTGCCACCGCAGTGATTGCAGCTGCAGTTTGGAAAACCCACCCCGCAAGTTGAAACATTTTTCTCATCATGGACTCTAACTTTTTATCCATGAATTATCCTCAAAGGGAATAGTTGTACGCATAGTGAGCATGGAGATAGCTCCATCCACCTTAGGAATGGCCCCCCCATAGCTTGAGCTGAGAGTCCGGAACGGGGAACAACTTCTTAAAAGAGGTAGAAGGAGAAAAGGACGAGCCTAGTTTCTCCCATTCCTTCTTAATAATAGAAGCCATCTTCACGGGCACTGGGAAGGTCTGAGGCAGTACCCTGTCCTCGTAAACCCTATCTAGTTTAGGGATCGAAGGTTCCTCCGAAAGTTTTGGTTCCGGGACCTGTAACGTAGCAAGCACCTCTTTCAGTAAAAAGCGCAAATGCTCCATTTTAAACTTAAAATCTGGCTCCTCCGTAGTCGGAGGTTTTGAAGATGCCGATTCAATCCCAGAGAGGGCCCCCTCCGAGGAGTCGGAGGCATCCTCATCATCGGACAATCTCTCAGGCTGAGAGACATCCAATGGAGTAGATGACCCCTGGAATTGAAGACACTGTCTTTCCCTTCGTTTGCACTTCGCAGAGCGTGGTAGGGCATAGAAAGCCACAGAAACCGCTTCTTGCAACTGGGCAGCGAAATCTGGCAGCTATGAGGCCCCTCCCGCGGGAGGATCAGTAGGGCCTTGGGGAGCTACATGTGTAATCGGAGATGAATGTTGGGAACGCACTGTAACATATCTCAGCCTAATATCACTGTCCCTTTAAGACTGCCTTCCCTGCTTCTGACAATTAATCTGGTTTGGGCAGTATTTGCATTCAGCTTGCCTGCCTGATTAATCATTCATGCACCTGATTTCCTAAGACTCTTTTTAAGTCTTCTCAGGCCTAATGTGCTTTGCATTAACTTTGAAGTTGTGATCCTGAACAGAGGTCTGTGACTGTTTCCTGCATAAATTCAACCAAGTTATTCAAGCTACAGCCTTTCCTATGTCCTATGCTTAAAATCATCTTACTCAGAACTTTATAACTATTCTCTGCAACAAGTTGTCATAGCTGAAATATCCTTCTACAAATATGTTAACATATTCAGAACTCTGCATCTATGTGTTCAGTTAAACAGCTTTCCTGTGATTCTCCAATATATGCACAACAGTAATTGATAAATGCAAGAGAAAGGAAACCCAGAATACGGTCGGCAGCCTGTAATATATAGTCAGCAAAAAAGGTATCTAATAAAGTGCAAAGTGCTAAAGCATGAACTACAATGTTCCTTAATGTACCACTCGTTCACTCGCTCCAGTGGAGACAATGGAGATCTCACTCACCCAATCCGATGGGGAAGGCGGGTATCGCCGTTCGCGGCTGTAGGTTCTGTCCGGACGCCTCTATGGGGGCACGGCCCAATCCTGGCCAATGAAACACACTCTGGAACGAGGCAGAGATCCCTTGCTCCGCCTCAACTTATTCCAGACACTTGTTCCTCCGGTAAAACCAGTATCCCTCCGCCAGTGACGTAGCAGAAAACAGTTCCTGTTTGCAATAGGGAACTGCTGGATGTAGGACAGCACACAATGCACTCTTTTTTGCGAAGTAAACAAACTTGTAATGCACAGCAGGAAACAGCCAAACTCCGGACAATGACAGCTTCAGTAAGAGAAAGTGGAGGCTGTTTCCTTAAAACAATTCCTTTATTGATTCAGTTTAAAAACGGCAAAACACAGCAAAGATAGGACATGGTGTAGAAGGCGCAGCACAGTCTGGCTTACGCGTTTCGGATGAAATCCGTAGTCATAGCCTACTGTGCTGTGCTCTACACCTGTTTAAAACTAGTTAAAACAAGTGTGATTGGTGCACACATAAAGACACGCCTTCAAGTTGTAACCAATGTCAACAATGTATAAAATTAACCCACTGGTGTCTGGACCGCACCTCATAATACATAACATTAGCTTATACAATCGTAATCTACACACTGCAACAATTATGTGCAAAACCAATACTGTAGTATACTATTATACACAAGATGTCAAATACTGTGGATTAATTAATAAATAATAAATAATAAATTCTATTGCCCTAATCCTGCGCATAGAGGACTCTATTGTTAAAATTCTCAATATGAAAGAGTCAAATTATCCTTCCTGTCTTATCTAATGCGCTGGTGGGCAACAGAATCCAAGTAGTATACATGGTAAGAAAATATACTGCAATGAATGGATGTCGTATGACAAGTAAATGAATATATTAACAAATTAATGAACATACAGTGTGTAAGTGTGTCATGGGGGGAGGGACCTGACGAATATTTGGTGAAATAAAGATATCTATACAAAATGACATCATAATGACATCAGGTAAGAAACAACAAACAAACAAATGGTGCCTCCCCATGTGTGTAATATGTAATATTATACAGGTTAAGCACACCTGACCACCCGATGTGTCTTACACTATTATTAACAAGGGGAGATCTGTTTGTTAATATGATGAAAGATACCCTACCAATTCATTCCCACAGGTTCATTACATCATATCTTGAATTTAAACCTTCTGGCACCCGAGTGCCCAAGGTGAAAATCCAAAAAGCCTCGCGTCTAGCGAGCAATTGGTCCAAATTGCCCCCCCCTAGCAGGCCTGGAAACTTTCTCAATCGCACACCATGTAAATCCTTTGAGGTTGTTATCATGGTAGACTCCAAAATGTTGTACTATTGGAGTCGTGGATCTCTTAGTCGAGAAAGAGGAGAGATGTTCCCTGATCCTAGAATTCAGGTCTCTAGAGGTGAGTCCCACATACTGAATCTGGCACAATGTGCATTCAATCATATAGACTACCGATTCCGTTTTGCAATTCATGCACGAATTGATCTTATAGCTTTTCTTTGTTTTTACACTCATAAATTCTTTGGTCACCTTGGCAAAATCACAGGGCTTGCACTTTCTGTGACCGCATCTATACATCCCAGTATGTTTCAGCCAAGATCCCTTTTCATCTTTCTCAGTTTTTAACAAGGTTTGGCGAAAGAATGGAGCCCAAAGTGGGGCTTTTTCTGTAAGTACATCTAAGTCCTTGTCGGACTGTATCAACCAATTTGTCCTCAGCCTTCAATATTGGAAAATGTTTCCTAATTATCTCACATACCTGTGGATATTGGGTACTATTTGTAGTGACAAAAGTAATTCCCTGTTTGGTTGTACTGTGCTTATCTTTTGTTTTTAATAAACTCTCTCTTGATATTACTTGTACAGATTCTTTTGCCCTTCTGATCACTTTTTTGGGGTACTTTCTTTCCTTTAATCTCATCTCCAATTTTTTTGCCTCCTTATGAAAATCCTCATTGGAGGTACAATTCCTTATGATTCGTGTATATTCACCTTTTGCAATAGCAAAGGGAACATGTCTTGGATGGCAGCTTGTTCCTAAGAGTAAGGAATTACCTGAAATGGATTTTCTGAAAATCCTGGAAAGTATTCTGCCATTGGGACTACCCTCCAAGGTGATGTCCAAATAATTGATTGAACTCTGACTCGCTTCAAAAGTGAAGCTAAGTCCAATTTCATTTTGATTCAGAAAGTCAATGAATCCCAGTTTTATGGTATTGGTTCAGCCCTCTTACTAAGACTTTTGCACAGTCATGGAGGAAACACAGGAGGCCTTTTACTCACTGATGCCTGTAACTGCACGTACGACTTTGCCTACAGATTGTGAATTGATTTTCTCCGAAGATAAAGGAGTATTAGCACTGAGCACCTTGTTTGAACAAATGGAGACATTGTTATTAAAAGAGTCTAAAACCCAGTGGGATATTTGGACACTAGAAAAGTATTTGAGTCTGAGTATGATACCGAGGGGACTAAGGCTATACAAGTTTCCGACCTTTGACGTGGATGCACAAGATAAAGACTTTATAGATGCTTGGAACAGTGTACTATCTGAATGCTCTATGAGGCTTATGAAATTGCTAATACAGTATAAAAATAAGTTGTTGGATAGCATAAGAGCAGATATTAATGAATTACAGATAGAACTGAATAGGAGAAGCAGTCACAATGATTTTGCTAGATTTGATAAAACTTTGAGAGAATTGGTTGCTAAGGGGAGGTCTGGGATCATGGAAACGAAACATACTAAATACATTAGGGACAAATATGACTATTCTAGCAATTCAGTGTATATATGGAATAAAAGTGCTAGGGGGAATTTTAGGGCAAATCAACCTAGGTTTGGCCGTAGGAGGAGGGGCAATAGAAATCGTAGTAGAAATCGTGGCAATGATGGCAAAAGTAATAATAATAAAAAGAATGTGACCTTCTCTGGTAGTGATTCAGAGGGATCAAGTGAGGGTGAGATTATCAGTGAACAAACCCGGCCAGGGTCAGCCCATGAGGATACTGCCCCTCCTAACATCATACATATTCCCCAGATAGCATATACAGATACAATGAGCACTAACCAAGGCTATTTACAACACAACATAGTAGCAGTCAAACCCAAACAAGGTAACTACACAGAATTTGCACCTAATATGCATTTTCAAAACAGACCTGACACTCTGGCCATTAATCAGGTTTTTCCCCAGGACCAGGATGCATCAGCGGGGGGAGGGAAACAGAACAAACAGAACACACAGCCCAAAGCGCATTACACAAAGAACCAGGACAAGTATCAATTGAGGGAACCCCGTCCACAGACCAAGTACAAATAATCAATTCCAAGATTGTAGGCAACGTCATTAATTTATCTTCCAAACAGCTAAGCATTGCACAATATAGTGTTTTGAATAAAGGTTTAAATTTTGCCCCCACTATAGATTTCGATGTATTTAGAACTATCATGGATGTTAACAAATTAACACGTAATTTAACTTTAAAGAAACATTTTCATGGATTGAGTACACTTGATCATACCGATGTGTCAGTTACCCATGTTGATACTACCACTAGGGACCCAATTGATTTTGAACACAATTGTGACACTGTCACACTGCAACAGCTGCAGATTGAATCAAAGGGTAACTCGGGTGGTCGCAACATGGGTCCCAAATTTAAAGAGAAATCCAAATTTTACCCTATTCAAAACAGGGGATCAGTCATTGAAACTTTCTACAACAGGGTTGAAAAGGGATCTTTTACAACTAAAGGCCCATCAACCCCCAAGTAAGTTTAATTTGTCACTTGCTGAAAAGAGTGCTTTGGCCTCTCTTAAAGAGGATAATAGCCTGGTGATTAAAAATTCTGATAAAGGGGGAATGGTTGTGGTCATGGACCGACAACAGTATATAGATGAAGGCCACAGACAATTATGTAATGAGAACAATTACCTAGTCTTACAAAGGGATCCCACCACTCACTTTCGTTCTAAACTAGCACATCTTTTAGATGATGGATTAGAACAAGGGTTTGTGGATCAGGCAACGATGAATTATTTGCTAGTTGATTGTCCGAAAATACCGTTGTTCCATCATTTACCTAAGACACATAAATCCTTGGACAATGTCCAGGGACGGCCAATAGTGAGTGGTGTGGAGTCCCTTCTAGGTAATTTGTCAGAGTGGTTGGACTCGATCCTTCAACCCCTTGTTGTCACTCTCCATTCTTACATTAGGGATACTAAACATATCCTTAATGTTATGGAAGAAATAAGATGGACACCACAATCTACGTGGCTTACGGTGGACGCAGTGTCGCTCTACTCTAGTATCCCACACTCCAAAGGGATAGAGGCTATTGCCTTTTTTCTGGAACATAATACTGATTACTCTGATGATTTCATTAAATACATTTTGAAGGTCACTCTTTTTCTTTTGTCGCACATTTTTTTCAAATTTGAGGATGTTTTCTATCTCCAGAGATGTGGTACCGCCATGGGGGCCAAATTTGCTCCCTCCTTTGCTAATCTTTTTCTAGGCTGGTGGGAGTTTTACCACATCTTTGGAGATAGAAACCCCGACAGGAAATGTATCTCCTTTTACAGGAGATACATAGATGATCTTCTCTTCATCTGGTCAGGTAATCAATCTGACATTCAGGGATTTATTGACTATCTGAATCAAAATGAAATTGGACTTAGCTTCACTTTTGAAGCGAGTCAGAGTTCAATCAATTATTTGGACATCACCTTGGAGGGTAGTCCCAATGGCAGAATACTTTCCAGGATTTTCAGAAAATCCATTTCAGGTAATTCCTTACTCTTAGGAACAAGCTGCCATCCAAGACATGTTCCCTTTGCTATTGCAAAAGGTGAATATACACGAATCATAAGGAATTGTACCTCCAATGAGGATTTTCATAAGGAGGCAAAAAAATTGGAGATGAGATTAAAGGAAAGAAAGTACCCCAAAAAAGTGATCAGAAGGGCAAAAGAAACTGTACGTAATACCAAGAGAGAGTTTATTAAAAACAAAAGATAAGCACAGTACAACCAAACAGGGAATTACTTTTGTCACTACACATAGTACCCAATATCCACAGGTATGTGAGATAATTAGGAAACATTTTCCAATATTGAAGGCTGAGGACAAATTGGTTGAAACAGTCCGACAAGGACTTAGATGTGCTTACAGAAAAAGCCCCACTTTGGGCTCCATTCTTTCGCCAACCTTGTTAAAAACTGAGAAAGATGAAAAGGGATCTTGGCTGAAACATACTGGGATGTATAGATGCGGTCACAGAAAGTGCAAGCCCTGTGATTTTGCCAAGGTGACCAAAGAATTTATGAGTGTAAAAACAAAGAAAAGCTTTAAGATCAATTCGTGCATGAATTGCAAAACGGAATCGGTAGTCTATATGATTGAATGCACATTGTGCCAGATTCAGTATGTGGGACTCACCTCTAGAGACCTGAATTCTAGGATCAGGGAACATCTCTCCTCTTTCTCGACTAAGAGATCCACGACTCCAATAGTACAACATTTTGGAGTATACCATGATAACAACCTCAAAGGATTTACATGGTGTGCGATTGAGAAAGTTTCCAGGCCTGCTAGGGGGGGCAATTTGGACCAATTGCTCGCTAGACGCGAGGCTTTTTGGATTTTCACCTTGGGCACTCGGGTGCCAGAAGGTTTAAATTCAAGATATGATGTAATGAACCTGTGGGAATGAATTGGTAGGGTATCTTTCATCATATTAACAAACAGATCTCCCCTTGTTAATAATAGTGTAAGACACATCGGGTGGTCAGGTGTGCTTAACCTGTATAATATTACATATTACACACATGGGGAGGCACCATTTGTTTGTTTGTTGTTTCTTACCTGATGTCATTATGATGTCATTTTGTATAGATATCTTTATTTCACCAAATATTCGTCAGGTCCCTTCCCCCATGACACACTTACACACTGTATGTTCATTAATTTGTTAATATATTCATTTACTTGTCATACGACATCCATTCATTGCAGTATATTTTCTTACCATGTATACTACTTGGATTCTGTTGCCCACCAGCGCATTAGATAAGACAGGAAGGATAATTTGACTCTTTCATATTGAGAATTTTAACAATAGAGTCCTCTATGCGCAGGATTAGGGCAATAGAATTTATTATTTATTATTTATTAATTAATCCACAGTATTTGACATCTTGTGTATAATAGTATACTACAGTATTGGTTTTGCACATAATTGTTGCAGTGTGTAGATTACGATTGTATAAGCTAATGTTATGTATTATGAGGTGCGGTCCAGACACCAGTGGGTTAATTTTATACATTGTTGACATTGGTTACAACTTGAAGGCGTGTCTTTATGTGTGCACCAATCACACTTGTTTTAACTAGTTTTAAACAGGTGTAGAGCACAGCACAGTAGGCTATGACTACGGATTTCATCCGAAACGCGTAAGCCAGACTGTGCTGCGCCTTCTACACCATGTCCTATCCTTGCTGTGTTTTGCCGTTTTTAAACTGAATCAATAAAGGAATTGTTTTAAGGAAACAGCCTCCACTTTCTCTTACTGAAGCCAACAGTAATTGATGCCTTAAACTTTCAACTTGGGGGCTTCCGGTGAGCGGTGTTACTGGATGGAAGCAAGAAACAAGAGCTCTGCACAAGTAAACCTAAAAAGTGAATTTTTATCTGCTATAAAGCAACCATCTAGTTACCCACATTGTCTGTCTTGCTGGGGGACCCTGTTCTGGTCATCGCCAGCCGACTCTTTGATTGTGAAGGGCGCACCATCTGCCCTAGCCCCCGGTCGCAGTACCCACAACTTGGGATTCCACGTGGAACGCCATTTTGGCTTAGCACTCCATAGAACAAACATTGTAGGAGCGGAGAGGAACTTTGTGTATAGAATTGCAGGCCTATTGCCACAGAGAAATGGAACCAGAGGATAATAACCGGCCTAAGATGGATTCCTTACTTAAAGAACTAATCGCCATATTCTCACCGCAGCTGGATAACCTTATGAGGTCCTACCTTGCGCTCTGCGGGGCGATCTGGTCTGCTCAGAATCCTCCCGCATTGCCAACTGTCGCCCTTGTATCTGCTGGGGAGATTCCCCAACCTTTGTGTGCCTCATGCTATTGCACTCCTGGGGAGGCTGCGGGACTGGAGTGCGACCAGATTATCCCAGACCAGGGCATGGCTCCATTCCGCCTCTCCAACACACCCGCTCAGCTGGATGACAGCCCCCATGACAAACCGCTTTATAGTGCTGTGGGGAGGCGGCCGGACTGTACACTCCGTTGGCTGCATAGCTTTGACATGAAAGACAAGAGTCTCACCTTACTGAGAATGGGTGAGCCGCAACGCTTCCATGGTGCAAGGGGACTCTTGCCGTTACCGGAAGCTGACCCTACACAGCGATCCAGGAAAGGTGTTGGCTGATTTGTTAGGTTCCCGGCATAGCAGAGCTCACTGCTTCCCCTATGCTTGTCGGCACTCTGGAACATTGGTGCTTATTGACTGGGATGTAAACTAAGTGCCGAGCAGGCTATTGGGATGACTGTGTCATTATACATGACAACCAGCAAATCTGACTTTAGTATAAATTGTTATAATACATGTGTTTTGAGGTTAACCTTAATGTTATTATTTTAATTGTATTCCATATAGGACTTGACTATGCCTCCTCTCTTTAAACAGCACGTCCTGCATAGATATCTATTTTGGGGGTTGAGACTACGTATCAGCCTGTTATCATGCACATCATAGAGCATATACTAAGTGACTGCTCACTCTTCCCATGGAATCGGCAGGTGGTTGAACTAGTGGGCAAAGGGATTTTCTCTACATCCCCATCACATTGTATTGTCATGGAAATGCTTTTTCTGGAGTGAACTGTTGTGCATTCTTTTTTTTGGCAACTGCGATGACTGTACACTTTGTAATGACCCTTTAGCTTTACTGTTTCCAGCTTAATTCTTTTCCCTCAGTTAATATTCCCCCAACATAGTCGGACATTAATGCTTTTTTCGGATATTCAGTAAGTACAGGGGCATGGCCTGCCTTCCTTAATACATTCTATAGCAATAGAGCTATTCACATGACTGCCACATTCATGGGTCTATCTTATATACGGCAGCCATCTTGATGGCGACAATATGCAGGGCGGGACCAGTAATAACCTCTCTAGTGGTATATGTCTTATATCCCTGCCCCTGTGCTGTGTGCTTAATTTGTCATATAGTGAGATACTGCTTGTTAGTGACACCCTGCTTAACTCTATATTCTGGTAAATCACATTACGATCATGGCTGATACTGCTTTTATTAGATGTGTTTTTGAGAACTAATTGGTAGCTGCACACTGAGGTCTCAACATACATGTAAGCCCCTGCTGTGAACTCACATAGAGCCATTTACACAGTCAGTCCCTAGACAGATGTTTATTAAATGATCGCTGCCTGACAGTATAATCCATCAGTAATTTCATTGATATTTCTCATACGTTTCTGGGTGGGGTCTACTTCAATTAAACTTTTTCTTATTTTCTCCCTATTGAGGCAGATGTTTACAGACCTACTGAACCTATGGGGGATTTGTCTTGTTTTTGTTTTTGTTTAGTTTATGTGTGGGTTATGTGTTATGGTGTTAGTTGTGGTTTATGTTAATAATATTTAAAATTAGGAGGTGCGGGTGCAATATAGGATACAGATCAATTTTACTTTAACTCTGCCTACAGAGACCAATTCATATTAGAACTTGGCTGTAACCTCATTGTGTCTGATAGCAACAATATACTGATATCCAACATGTTATGTTCACTCCATAATATTACCTACATTGTCGTTGTAATTATGCATGTCATTGTATGCACTTGATTCGTTGTACCTGTACTTCTTCAATAAAAAGAATTTAAAAAAAAAAAAAAAACTTTCAACTTGACTAAACCTGTGCTGCTCTGCTTATTACTGACATACAGCTTTATATAATATTATGTACTGTGAACCTGCAACAAACCTTAGTTTGCATCTAAGTGTCAATCTTCTACCAGTTTACTCTAAAGCCTGAACATTCCACATTACTATATTTTTCTCTCATTAAATCCTGCAGTTACTTCTATTAACTAACTATAAGTCACAGTGAAGTCAGAATATATTGTATACAAATGTTGCACTCTCCATTTATTCTACAATAACTTCTAGCAACTATGAATCACAGAATATCATCTATCCACGTCCAGGATACTCTTCCCCGGGTCAGGGGTCGGTGTCTTCAAATCCCTACCACTGCCCCCAGGGTCTGTGTCCTGAGCGCATGTACACCGGATCATGACAGAAAGTTAATGCCTAAAAAAGGGATCCGCAGTGTTAGTGGATGCACCGACCCTCGAAGGAAAATAAAAAATTACAACCTATCTCAGACCCAAGTTGTCCCCAAAAGAAAAACAGAAGATTTTCATACTTTTAAAAATTTAAAGACACAGTACTCCCATTCTAGAGTATCCTCTACTCATGTACGTGGTTACCATTTTGGTGAAACTGATCCTGAATCTGACTATGAAAATGAAGAGAATGTAACCATAAATTCAGCAGAAAAATTTCAGATCTTTAAATATTTGAAGAGACAGAACCACTTTTCTAGAATTTCATCTATTCCACATGTTCGTGAATTCCATTTTGGTGAAACTGATTCTGAATCTGACTATGAAAATGAAGAGGATGTATCCATAGATTCAGCAGAAAAATATCAGATCTTTAAAGATTTAAAGAGACAGAATCACTTTTCTAGAATTTCATCTACTCATGTTCGTGATTTCCATTTTGGTGAGACTGATTCTGAGTCTGACTATGTAACTGAAGAGGATGCATTCATAGATTTAGCAGAAAAAATTCAGATCTTTAAAGATTTAAAGAGACAGGACTACTGTTCCAGAATACCATTTACTCCTCCTGTTTGTGATTCTCATCCTGGTGATACTGACTCTGAGTCTGAATATGTCAACAAGGAGGATGACTTCACAGATCCAGCTGAACTGGCATTAGACTGGTATGAGCGCAACTTTAATTCACCACAAACTCAGACTAAACCTCAACCTATTGGCTATAATGACATCCTTGGTAACTATATTTACAATATAGATGATACAGACAGCTCCCATCATGAAACCCCTCATGAAAATACTGATCTTCCTATTTCTGATATTTCCATGGATTCGTTAGATTGGACAGATTCAGAGCCGGAAGAATAGACATCCGGTTTACAGAATGCAGTTTGGAGAAAAGGTTCCCTCAACTACTATGCTGATTTATTACATCAGAATTATGCATCCAGTGATGAAGAGGATTTCTGTTCTCAACCTGATATAAGGTACTACAGGCCACAGTGGCACCACCCTAAGAAGCCTCATACTGGGAAGAAATCTCAGTTATCTAAGCTCTCAAAAAATAAAAAGAAGAAAAAGAAAATCTTTCTGCCTACAGAAAATCAGAAGTGTAAAGAGGAAACTCAGCCTGAATCTCCTGTTTCAGTTTCTGTTGTGCCAGATCCTCTTTTGCCTCATGATACTGTCAACAACAAGTTGGATGTTGTCTCTAGTCACCATCAGTCTGTTTTTAAAGCATCTAATGGTATCTCTTCTCAGACTCTTCGACTACAAACACTGTGTCCAACTACTGATTTCTTACATCCCTCTCATGCTGCCTTAATGTCAATAAAACCTGTGCTAGAAGCAAAAGATAATTTTGATCCAGATATACAACCTTTCAGTTTACCAGAGCTAGTCCCTGGAGAATTTAGCTCTGATATTCAAACTCAAATAAGTATGCCTGCTGAACCCCAGACAACTTCTCAGTCAGAATCTTGTGTCACAATTCCTCCACTTCTACCTGAGATTGGCATATTTCAGTACACTTCACCTTCTCAAAATTCTTCTGTTACTGCATCTAAAAAATTGTTTTCCTTGGGAGATACTTTGCATCAACCTACATTTTCTACTACATCCGTTTCCTGTACAGGAATTCCTGATACTGAACCCTGTGAGGACAACATTGAACCTAGTTCGCAAGTGGACGTTCTTGACCCTGAAATTTGTACAAAAGTTCTTCAAGAAGATTCCCCAGTGGCCATTCCTGTCCCTGTTTTCCATGATGATACTACTAAACCTGGCATCAAGGTGGACTCTCCTGTTTTTGACCCTGGTATGGGTATTCCTATGTTTAACCCAGAAATGGGTGTAATAATACTTGATCCTGAAGATAGCCATGCCCTCTGCTCAGAAGCGAGTATGGTTCTTGGCTCTAAAGTGGGTCTTGTAAATTCCTCGTTTATGAACCCTGAAGAAAGCCTTGCCCTCTGCTCAGAAGAGAGTATGGTTCCTGGCTCTAAAGTGGGTTCTTTTTCTTTTTCTATAGTTGAACCTTGCCCTGGCATGGGCATTCCTTCACCCGATCCTACTGAGGATATTCCTGAACCTTGCCCTGGTGAGGGCATTCCTTCACCTGATCCTACTGAGGATATTCCTGAACCTTGCCCAGATGTGGGTACTTCTGAACCTTGCCCTGGCATGGGCATTCCTTTACCTGATCCTACTGAGGATATTCCTGAACCTTGCCCAGATGTGGGTACTTCTGAACCTTGCCCTAGCATGGGCATTCCTTTACCTGATCCTACTGAGGATATTCCTGAACCTTGCCCAGATGTGGGTATTCCTGAACCTTGCCCTGGTGAGGGCATTCCTTCACTTGATCCTATTTAGAATATTCCTGTACCTTGCCCTGATGTGGGTATTCCTGAACCTTGTAGTGGGGAAACAGGAAGGCGCCAATAGGGTGATAACGTATAGACCCAGACAGGTGAGTATAAGGAGAGAAAAGGTACTCACAAGCAGGGCGGCACTTGAACGTGCCTAACCAAGCGGGCCGGGACCACAGCGTCGCCCGGGAGACTCACAACGGCAACAACACCAATCCTCGAGCCGGACCAAGTTCCGTGTGGCCAATCAGGAACGCTGGATGATGACACACCTCCCTCTTCGTATGCCGATACTGAACACAGGCATAGAGGGTAGGAGACAGGAACAAACTGTGTAAGGCTCTCCTGAATACCGAGAGCTTGATTCACACAAGCCAACAAGCTTAGCGTGAAATTTCCTTTCCTCTATCTATATGAGGTGACCTTTTGTCAGACGCAGCTTATTGTACTCCTGTATTCAGAAGCTCATCTCTGCAGAAGAAAGGTGACTTTGCAGACAGGGTGTCTGCTATAAAGACATGAGACTTATGTATAAGGAGCTAGCTTTTTTTTTTTTTTTTTTTTACTTTAAACCAGTTTATTAAAAAGTTTAAAAACAATGCATAAAAGCAACGCGTTTCTCGGCTACACAGAGCCGTTTCATCAGGCTGTTATACATATTCTAAAATGCCTACTGCTTTAAACACTTCCTCTAACCAATCAAAACACTAGAAGTTTTGACGCCCCCTCCCCACCTCAGCGTGCGTGTCCATCACAGCTGATAAGGAGAGTGCAAGAAAACAATGCGTGCCATTTAAAATTTAACAATTTGGGATCACCTTATATTTGGTGTCTAGTCTAATTTAGCATAATATTGTTGGTCACATCACAACTAGAATCAAATACAGTTATTGCAATTGTTTTCTGTGTGTTTCATGTGAAAATACATAACATATATTTACAAATGAGCATTCGTTTCAAAATCAAATACACCATAAATATAGCACATTAGCCGCTAATCGGAGCTGAACTTACATGATATTCTCGGTTGGTCAAATAACAAATAAATAATTATTGTCCTTCATTAAAGACTCACAGATAAGACAGTATATACATTTCACCCATATAACAAACAATAATTAATCATAGTAGAAAGATATATCTAAGCCATACCGATGACACATTATTTATTCTCTATACTGATGATAGAAGTCCCCTAGAAACCCTACTGATCTACAGTTACATACCCAAAACAGACTAAGCGAATAATCAGCTATGGAAAGCTGCAAGGTCAATATTGGCATTGAGACCCGAAGGATGTAAGGTCTGAAGCCTATAGATCCAAAAGGTCTCTCTCTGTCTGAGTCTATAAAAACGGTTATAAAAGTCTGATCTGGGAATGTGTTCAATGGGAGTTATTTGTAAACAATGTAGGTTTCCACTATGTTTGATGTTACAATGTCGTGATACACTGTGTAATTTGTAGTTCTTTTTGATGTTTCTATAGTGTTCTGACCACCTAATGCTCAGGCGTCTACAAGTGCGCCCTATATATTGAAATCCACAAATGCAGGACAATAGATAAATCACGTAATTAGACGCGCATGTCATCCGACAGCTCATTTTATAAGTTTTAGAAGTTGCATTTGATTTGAAAGTATCTACATTATGTGTTATATACTCGCACATTTTACATTTTTTATGGTTACATTTGAAACTACCCTTTCTTAGTGTTTTGCAGGTAACATCATTGGCCTTATTGGTATTACTACTAGTCATGTTGGTCCTATTTTTAACCACTTTACTAGGTGCCAAAATCCTTTTCAAATTGGGTGCTCTTTTGTAAATAATGGTGGGTTTATTCTCCAATAGTGGGCCTAAAATAGGGTCTTTTAATAAAATTTTCCAGTGTTTCATAATACTCCTTTTAATTATACTGTGATTACAATTGTATTCGGTAATGAACATGGTCCTGTTACCCATGCCCACCTGAGTTTGTGTATCAACTACCCTTTTTTCAAAATATTTGTTTCTATCGTCATTTTTTGCCCTGTTAAAGGCACTGGTGATAATATGTTCTGGATATTTTTTCTCTTCAAATCTATCCTTGAGGATTTTACTCTGTATCTCATAATCTATTATACTACTGCAGTTACGGCGAACTCGCTTGAACTGCCCATATGGTACATTTCTTTTCCAAGGGAGGTGATGATTGCTTCTAAAGTCCAAATAACTGTTGCAATCAACCTGCTTAAAGTGAGTACTGGTCGAAATCCTCCCCTCAGTGAAACTTAACTCTAAGTCCAAAAATACCACAGTATTAGAGTCTATTGTGCTGGTAAATTGCAAGCCCTTGTTGTTACTATTCAAATGTCTCACAAAATCTTCTGCTAGCAATCTATCACCTTTCCACACCACAACCAGATCGTCTATATATCTGCCATAGTACACCAGGTTCGCCCCAAACGCAGAATTGTAAACATATTGCTGTTCAAATGATCCCATCCTTATACATAAGTCTCATGTCTTTATAGCAGACACCCTGTCTGCAAAGTCACCTTTCTTCTGCAGAGATGAGCTTCTGAATACAGGAGTACAATAAGCTGCGTCTGACAAAAGGTCACCTCATATAGTGTTATAACTACAATATTTAAATGTTGTGTAGCTGTAATAGCGGAACAACCACAGGAAAGACTTAGCCTGCAGTGTCAGTATTAATACAGCACTTTAATAGTAATGGATGATTCCCAGCAGCGGTGTAAGAGTGAAACTGAGTGTTTGCAAAGTAATACAGCAGGTAGAGGTTAGGATAACTGCTGATATAAGTATAAATGACACTATGCAAAAATATACGGCTGATATGTTCTTAGTACTTTGATTGTTGCAAAGCATAAGATATGGTTAGAATGCAGACTGGAGATTTAAGCAGCAAATGATAGAAAACAGGTTATCCAATAGATAAGCAAAGTATTGCAAGCAATGAATGGCAGACAAATAACAATTAGCAGTTCAATACAGATTGAGATATACTTGCAAGTACTAGCAGCTGTAGTAGAATGAATCCGGTGGTTGGTGTATGTTAACACGATGAGAAGGGAGCAGTAGCAGTGTCCGTGAAAGCTACTGGAAGGTGTGAGCGTGGAACAGCGTGTAGATCCGGCTGTACAAAGTCAATCCGCTGGAAACAGGAAGTGTTCTGTAGCTGAGAACGGAGAGGAGCTGAACAGCAAAATGTGTAACAAAAGAGTCAGGTACTTTGTTCAGGATAGCGATGAAGGCAACAAGTAGCCTAATAGGTAAAAAGGCTTGAGGCTCAATATCTGTCAGCTGGAGTGGAGGAGTGTATCCTTTAACCTGTGCCAAACAAAATAATCAAGCAAAGAGGATAGCAGGAAGTGCACTTATAAAGCAAAAGAAGGTGGGGCTGAATTAAAGGGGACATTACATATAGATAGAGGAAAGGAAATTTCACGCTAAGCTTGTTGGCTTGTGTGAATCAAGCTCTCGGTATTCGGGAGAGCCTTACACAGTTTGTTCCTGTCTCCTACCCTCTATGCCTGTGTTCAGTATCGGCATACGAAGAGGGAGGTGTGTCATCATCCAGCGTTCCTGATTGGCCACACGGAACTTGGTCCGGCTCGAGGATTGGTGTTGTTGCCGTTGTGAGTCTCCCGGGCGACGCTGTGGTCCCGGCCCGCTTGGTTAGGCACGTTCAAGTGCCGCCCTGCTTGTGAGTACCTTTTCTCTCCTTATACTCACCTGTCTGGGTCTATACGTTATCACCCTATTGGCGCCTTCCTGTTTCCCCACTACAGATTTCCTAACCGTCTACGCACGCTACAGAAGAGCAGCCTTATATCGGATTGTTTGCTACATTCGTCACCATAGGCGCACCTCCATCAAGGACTTATTTTGTTTTTGATATCTGATTCCTGAACCTTGCCCTGGTGTGGGCATTCATATACCTGTTCCTAGTGAGGACACTCTTGATTCCGAATCCAGTAAGGAGCCATTTCATATTGAATCAGAAGATGGCAAGAACTGGACAAATCTTGCACTCTACACTCCTATCTCCTACTTCGAAGAAAGCCCTGCTATTGGGTTAGAAGGGGCTATAGCTTTTTCTTTTGGAGTATATCTAATACTCAGACAAGAGGTTAATTCTGAGGATACTCAAATCTCTGACACAAAGGTGGATAATCTGGTTATCAATCCAGAATGCTGCATCTCTATTTCGGATGTTGAGGAAAGCCTATTCATATGTCTAGGCCTGGGCGCCTTTTCATTGGCTGTGTACATGGTCATCTATTATGAAGAACATCCGCCTATCAACCCTCAGGATGATTCTTTGGTAGGAAGCTCATTGTATGTTACGTTCATGCATTCTCACGATGACTACAAGAAAGATGACCAAGTTTTGCTCTCATCATTTCCAAGATCTTTTGATACCTGAATTCCTTGGCCTTCGCTTTGTCATTTACCTTTTTAAAGAGATCTCCAACCCTCCTTTCTTGATTTCGGATTGGACTCACTACGTCCATACATCTACTACCGGCTCTCCATATCATTTTTGTTCTCTCTCCATTTGGATTGCGTTGGGCGCCCGGAGGTCGCCTTTAAGGAGGGGGTTCTGTAACATATCTCAGCCTAATATCACTGTCCCTTTAAGACTGCCTTCCCTGCTTCTGACAATCATGCTAGTTTGGGCAGTATTTGCATTCAGCTTGCCTGCCTGATTAATCATTCATGCACCTGATTTCCTCAGCCTCTTTTTAAGTCTTCTCAGGCCTAATGTGCTTTGCATTAACTTTGAAGTTGTGATCCTGAACAGAGGTCTGTGACTGATTCCTGCATGAATTCAACCAAGTTATTCAAGCTACAGCCTTTCCTATGTCCTATGCTTAAAATCATCAAATCGCAAGTATCCAAATAATTCCATTTTTGTTAACTGGACACTGCTACTTAAACTCTGAACTTTATTATAAATCAAGTATACTTTTGGTTCTCATCACTCTCTAATTATAACAACAGCATTTTACTCAGAACTTTATAACTATTCTCTGCAACAAGTTGTCATAGCTGAAATATCCTGCTACAAATATGTTAACATATTCAGAACTCTGCATCTATGTGTTCAGTTAAAAGCTTTCATGTGATTCTCCAATATATGCACAAACAGTAATTGATGCCTTAAACTTTCAACTTGACTAAACCTGTGCTGCTCTGCTTATTACTGACATACAGCTATATATAATGTTATGTAATATGAACCTGCAACAAACCTTAGTTTACATATATATGCAGAAACAGTAATTAATGCATGAAAGTTGCAACTTGTCTTTTACTTGTGCTGCTCTGCTTAATTCTGACATACAGCTCTATATAATATTATGTACTGTGAACCTGCAACAACCCTTAGTTTGCATCTAAGTGTCAATCTTCTACCAGTTTACTCTAAAGCCTGAACATTCCACATTTCTATATTTTTCTCTCATTAAATCCTGCAGCTACTCCTATTAAGTAACTATAAGTCACAGTGAAGTCAGAATATATTGTATACAAATGATGCACTCTCCATTTATTCTACAATAACTTCTAGCAACTATGAATCACAGAAAATCATCTATCCACGTCCAGGATACTCTTCCCCGGGTCAGGGGTCGGTTTCTTCAAATCCCTACCACTGCCCCCAGGGTCCGTGTCCTGAGCGCATGTACACCGGATCATGACACGCACCTTGCGTGACTAAGAACCCTCAGAGGTGGATGGCTCAGTAGTACTAAATATCTTATTCTTTTTAGATATTGCAATCTTATCAAAGTATCAAGTACCTCTTCACAATAAACACAGGTATTAGACTTAATTAAAGAGGGAGTATCCTCTAACATATCAGAGTCCTCCATAGCTTACAACTTTAATATGGACTAGATAGATTAAATGGCACCTTTATACACCGGGGCACTCACCACCTCCTATGACCCGGACCAGAGAGAAACCCTAACATCTCCCGCAATAGCAAATCAGGAAAGAGGAAGTGGAAGAGGCCACACCCAGTCACATGGAGTGCCATGCAGGACCGCCCCTGCACTATAGAAAAAACGCGTCAAAAGGAGGCCACGCCGATCTTACGCCTGACTGTTCACACATTGCTAGAGCCTCATCTCACACATGACATAGCAACAAACACAATAAAATATTATGCATAAATCCCCCCCTGTTCAATAATCCCCTTACCAGGGATATTAACCCATGATTCTATACAAATAAATGGAGACATACTGTGACCCTGTCTTCTTGCGTTATCATATGCTTATAAAATGAAACGATCTTACCAGAATCTATGCTGTGGAACAAGAACACGGCCCTTCAAGTGTGACAGGTTAGTAGCATCGCTCCTGACATGGACTTGAAAGAAAAGCAGACAGCAAAATTTTTCAATGCAGTTTTTTTTACATGCAGTTATGTGACAATTAGTATATACTGTATATTTATATCAGTATCTGTGCATATTCTGTATAGTAGTGTCTATTACATGCAGTTATATGACAATTAGTGTATACTGTATATTTATATCAGTATCTGTACATATTCTGTATAGTAGTGTATATTACATGCAGTTATATGACAATTAGTATATACTGTATTTTATATCAGTATCTGTACATATTCTGTATAGTAGTAGTGTCTATTACATGCAGTTATATGTAATTAGTATATACTGTATATTTATATCAGTATCTGTACATATTCTGTATAGTAGTGTCTATTACATGCAGTTATATGTAATTAGTGTATACTGTATATTTATATCAGTATCTGTACATATTCTGTATAGTAGTGTCTATTACATGCAGTTATAGGACAATTAGTGTATACTGTATATTTATATCAGTATCTGTACATATTCTGTATAGTAGTGTCTATTACATGCAGTTATAGGACAATTAATGTATACTGTATATTTATATCAGTATCTGTACATATTCTGTAAAGTAGTGTTATCACATGCAGTTATATGACAATTACTATATACTGTATATTTATATCAGCATCTGTACATATTCTGTATAGTAGTGTCTATTACATGCAGTTATATGACAATTAGTGTATACTTATATCAGTATCTGTACATATTCTGTATAGTAGTGTGTTACATGCAGTTATATGTAATTAGTGTATACTGTATATTTATATCAGCATCTGTATATATTCTGTATAGTAGTGTCTATTACATGCAGTTATATGACAATTAGTGTATACTGTATATTTATATCAGTATCTGTACATATTCTGTATAGTAGTGTGTTACATGCAGTTATATGTAATTAGTGTATACTGTATATTTATATCAGTATCTGTACATATTCTTTATAGTAGTGTCTGTTACATGCAGTTATATGACAATTAGTGTATACTGTATATTTATATCAGTATCTGTACATATTCTGTATAGTAGTGTCTATTACATGCAGTTATATGACAATTAGTGTATACTGTATATTTATATCGGTATCTGTACATATTCTGTATAGTAGTGTCTATTGCATGCAGTTACATGACAATTAGTGCATACTGTATATTTATATCAGTATCTGTACATATTCTGTATAGTAGTGTCTATTACATGCAATTATATGACAATTAGTGTATACTGTATATTTATATCAGTATCTGTACATATTCTGTATAGTAGTGTATATTACATGCAGTTATATGACAATTAGTGTATACTGTATATTTATATCAGTATCTGTACATATTCTGTATAGTAGTGTCTATTACATGCAGTTATATGACAATTAGTGTATTTATATCAGCATCTGTACATATTCTGTATAGTAGTGTCTATTACATGCAGTTATATGACAATTAGTGTATACTGTATATTTATATCAGTATCTGTACATATTCTGTATAGTAGTGTATATTACATGCAGTTATACGACAATTAGTGTATACTGTATATTTATATCACTATCTGTACATATTCTGTACGGTAGTGTCTATTACATGCAGTTATATGACAATTAGTGTATACTGTATATTTATATCAGTATCTGTATATATTCTGTATAGTAGTGTCTATTACATGCAGTTATATAACAATTAGTGTATACTGTATATTTATATCAGTATCTGTACATATTCTGTATAGTAGTGTCTATTACATGCAGTTATAGGACAATTAATGTATACTGTATATTTATATCAGTATCTGTACATATTCTGTAAAGTAGTGTTATCACATGCAGTTATATGACAATTACTATATACTGTATATTTATATCAGCATCTGTACATATTCTGTATAGTAGTGTCTATTACATGCAGTTATATGACAATTAGTGTATACTTATATCAGTATCTGTACATATTCTGTATAGTAGTGTGTTACATGCAGTTATATGTAATTAGTGTATACTGTATATTTATATCAGCATCTGTATATATTCTGTATAGTAGTGTCTATTACATGCAGTTATATGACAATTAGTGTATACTGTATATTTATATCAGTATCTGTACATATTCTGTATAGTAGTGTGTTACATGCAGTTATATGTAATTAGTGTATACTGTATATTTATATCAGTATCTGTACATATTCTTTATAGTAGTGTCTGTTACATGCAGTTATATGACAATTAGTGTATACTGTATATTTATATCAGTATCTGTACATATTCTGTATAGTAGTGTCTATTACATGCAGTTATATGACAATTAGTGTATACTGTATATTTATATCGGTATCTGTACATATTCTGTATAGTAGTGTCTATTGCATGCAGTTACATGACAATTAGTGCATACTGTATATTTATATCAGTATCTGTACATATTCTGTATAGTAGTGTCTATTACATGCAATTATATGACAATTAGTGTATACTGTATATTTATATCAGTATCTGTACATATTCTGTATAGTAGTGTATATTACATGCAGTTATATGACAATTAGTGTATACTGTATATTTATATCAGTATCTGTACATATTCTGTATAGTAGTGTCTATTACATGCAGTTATATGACAATTAGTGTATTTATATCAGCATCTGTACATATTCTGTATAGTAGTGTCTATTACATGCAGTTATATGACAATTAGTGTATACTGTATATTTATATCAGTATCTGTACATATTCTGTATAGTAGTGTATATTACATGCAGTTATACGACAATTAGTGTATACTGTATATTTATATCACTATCTGTACATATTCTGTACGGTAGTGTCTATTACATGCAGTTATATGACAATTAGTGTATACTGTATATTTATATCAGTATCTGTATATATTCTGTATAGTAGTGTCTATTACATGCAGTTATATAACAATTAGTGTATACTGTATATTTATATCAGTATCTGTACATATTCTGTATAGTAGTGTCTGTTACATTCAGTTATATGAAAATGAGTGTATACTGTATATTTATATCAGTATCTGTACATATTCTGTATAGTAGTGTCTATTACATGCAGTTATATGACAATTAGTGTATACTGTATATTTATATCAGTATCTGTACATATTCTGTATAGTAGTGTCTATTACATGCAGTTATAAATATACAGTATACACTAATTGTCATATATCAGTATCTGTACATATTCTGTATAGTAGTGTCTATTACATGCAGTTATATGACAATTAGTGTATACTGCATATTTATATCAGTATCTGTACATATTCTGTATAGTAGTGTCTGTTACATGCAGTTATATGACAATTAGTGTATAGTGTATATTTATATCAGTATCTGTACATATTCTGTATAGTAGTGTCTATTACATGCAGTTATATGACAATTAGTGTATATTGTATATTTATATCAGTATCTGTACATATTCTGTATAGTAGTGTCTATTACATGCAGTTATATGTATTTAGTGTATACTGTATATTTATATCAGTATCTGTACATATTCTGTATAGTAGTGTCTATTACATGCAGTTATATGAAAATGAGTGTATACTGTATATTTATATCAGTATCTGTACATATTCTGTATAGTAGTGTCTATTACATGCAGTTATATGACAATTAGTGTATACTGTATATTTATATCAGTATCTGTACATATTCTGTATAGTAGTGTCTATTACATGTAGTTATATGACAATTAGTGTATACTGTATATTTATATCAGTATCTGTACATATTCTGTATAGTAGTGTCTATTACATGCAGTTATATGACAATTAGTGTATACTGTATATTTATATCAGTATCTGTACATATTCTGTATAGTAGTGTCTATTACATGCAGTTATAGGACAATTAGTGTATACTGTATATTTATATCAGTATCTGTACATATTCTGTATAGTAGTGTATATTACATGCAGTTATATGACAATTGGTGTATATTGTATATTTATATCAGTATCTGTACATATTCTTTATAGTAGTACATATTCTTTATAGTAGTGTCTGTTACATGCAGTTATATGAAAATTAGTGTATACTGTATATTTATATTAGTATCTGTACATATTCTGTATAGTAGTGTCTATTACATGCAGTTATATGACAATTAGTGTATACTGTATATTTATATCGGTATCTGTACATATTCTGTATAGTAGTGTCTATTGCATGCAGTTATTTGACAATTAGTGCATACTGTATATTTATATCAGTATCTGTACATATTCTGAATAGTAGTGTCTGTTACATGCAGTTATATGACAATTAGTGTATTTATATCAGCATCTGTACATATTCTGTATAGTAGTGTCTGTTACATGCAGTTATATGACAATTAGTGTATATTTATATCAGTATTTGTACATATTCTATATAGTAGTGTCTATTGCATGCAGTTATATGACAATTAGTGTATACTGTATATTTATATCAGTATCTGTACATATTCTGTATAGTAGTGTCTATTACATGCAGTTATATGTAATTAGTATATACTGTATATTTATATCAGTATCTGTACATATTCTGTATAGTAGTGTATATTACATGCAGTTATATGACAATTAGTGTATACTGTATATTTATATCAGTATCTGTACATATTCTTTATAGTAGTGTCTGTTACATGCAGTTATATGACAATTAGTGTATACTGTATATTTATATTAGTATCTGTACATATTCTGTATAGAAGTGTCTATTACATGCAGTTATATGACAATTAGTGTATACTGTATATTTATATCGGTATCTGTACATATTCTGTATAGTAGTGTCTATTGCATGCAGTTATATGCAATTAGTGTATACTGTATATTTATATCAGTATCTGTACATATTCTGTATAGCAGTGTCTGTTACATGCAGTTATATGTAATTAGTTTATACTGTATATTTATATCAGTATCTGTACATATTCTGTATAGTAGTGTCTATTACATGCAGTTATGACAATTAGTGCATACTGTATATTTATATCAGTATCTGTACATATTCTGTATAGTAGTGTCTATTACATGCAATTATATGACAATTAGTGTATACTGTATATTTATATCAGTATCTGTACATATTCTGTATAGTAGTGTATATTACATGCAGTTATATGACAATTAGTGTATACTGTATATTTATATCAGTATCTGTACATATTCTTTATAGTAGTGTCTGTTACATGCAGTTATATGACAATTAGTGTATACTGCATATTTATATCAGTATCTACATATTCTGTATAGTAGTGTCTATTACATGCAGTTATATGACAATTAGTGTATATTTATATCAGTATCTGTACATATCCTGTATAGTAGTGTCTATTACATGCAGTTATATGACAATTAGTGTATATTTATATCAGTATCTGTACATATTCTGTATAGTAGTGTTTATTACATGCAGTTATATGACAATTAGTGTATACTGTATAGTTATATCAGTATCTGTACATATTCTGTATAGTAGTGTCTATTACATGCAGTTATATGACAATTAGTGTATACTGTATATTTATATCAGTATCTGTACATATTCTGTATAGTAGTGTCTATTACATGCAGTTATATGACAGTGTATACGGTATTAGTAGTGTCTATTACATGCAGTTATATAACAGTGTATACGGTATTAGTAGTGTCTATTACATGCAGTTATATAACAGTGTATACGGTATTAGTAGTGTCTATTACATGCAGTTATATAACATTGTATACGATATTAGTAGTGTCTATTACATGCAGTTATATAACAGTGTATACGGTATTAGTAGTGTCTATTACATGCAGTTATATAACAGTGTATACGGTATTAGTAGTGTCTATTACATGCAGTTATATAACAGTGTATACGGTATTAGTAGTGTCTATTACATACAGTTATATAACAGTGTATACGGTATTAGTAGTGTCTATTACATGCAGTTATATAACAGTGTATACGGTATTAGTAGTGTCTGTTACATGCAGTTATATGACAATTGGAATCCAGCGCCAGTATTTTAAAGACAGCATTTGCGCAGGGAGCCTAGGGTGCCTGTAGTCTTAATGACATAATTTGTTAATCGCTGACATAGTACAATCCCTACTGCAGTGTTTAAAATGCTGGTGCACTGAGAATATTTAGCCATGCTTCACGTGCACGTGCAGAGAGAAATATTAACACTAAAACAGTGATAACTTTTACTAGAAGCATTTTTTCCTTTACATACATATTTTTGACCGGAAGCTGATGTAATTCCCAAGAGTGCGGTCTCGTGGACTCTCACTTTAATTAGAAAGAAAAAAAACTTGTCATGTTCCTTTGAAAATTTGTGGGGATAGCGGAATCAGTTCCTAAAAAACAGACAGATAACCCCATTATACAGATACACGTCACACAGCGAAGAATAGCGCTCATACCATTTAGGATTACGAAGCACCCTCTGAAGGGGTGATGAACAGGAGACTCCAGGCAAGGCTTACTTAAAAAGATATCAAAGTTTATTCGTTAAAACGGGTGGTGAAACAGACATCCAAACAACAAGAGCCAGCAGCGACAACAATCAGGTGTTAGAGCTGATCTCCATGCAGACGCGTTTCGTGCCCATGCGCACTTATTCACTGCTCACCTGGAGACCAGCTCAATCACCTTTTTAAAGCTGTATGATTCATGCAAATTTTGTAATCAACACCTGATTGGAAGCAGACCTTTGCGAAAAACATTTCTCCATATGCGATTTGAAAAGGGCATTGCGCATAAGGCACATTTGTCCAAGTAAGAACATTTGTTACATATTAAGAAAAATACAAGCAAGCATAAAGGTAACAATTATTTGGTAGACTTTAGAATGGATTCTTTTCTGCTCTTATTCACAAATAAAGTTAATATTTTGATGTTTCTAAAGACACTATAACTACATCTTAGACAATATGTCTTATGTTTTAAATAATAAATACACTTTACTTCTATATATACCATACTACATAGACCAACTCTTAATTTCCTCATCATCTGAAGGCCATTATATTCAGCTTTACGCTATATGTATAGTTGCATTTGCATGTATGTGCTACATCATTGAACTTAATAATTTTAAGCACATCTCTTCATATTACTTGTTCACATTTATAATTACTCTTAAAGAATGACCAACAAAAATTACATGTGGTCTTAGGTAATGATTTTAAGTAAATACATCTAGGTCTCGTCTGATATTGAGACCATCAGGTTCACTCGTTTTTAATGTGAACATCCAAAAGATTTCTCTTTTGTTGAGCAACATCTCTCTATTGCCCCCCCCCCCCCCTTCTTCCACTTTGTAATGTGATCGATACCTTGTATTTTCAAGGATGATATATCAGAATTATGAAATCATTTGAAATGTCTAGATATCGGAGTATCACTGTCAACATCCTCAATTGATCTTAAGTGTTGAAGGAATCTATCTTTGAGGGACCAAGCAGTTTTCCCTGTATATTGTTTTTTACATTCATCGCAGGTGAGCAGATAGACAACATGTGTTGTTGAACAGTTGCTAAAATATTTTATGTTATACTCTTTATTTGTAGTACATGACCTAAATCTACTTCCCTCAGACAAAATTGCAGGTTTTACATATAGGACGCCTACATCTATGGAATCCTTCTTTCCTAGTGAGCCAACACATATTCTTAGTGGGTTTCATGTCTGAAGGAGATAGTTGGCCAGAGTTTTTGCTCTCTTAGGTATAAAGTCACACCCTGAGGACAGGATTTCTTTAATGACTGGATCAGAGTAGAGAATTGGAAGACAATCTCTCACTATTGTGCACACTTTATTAAATTCAGCACTATAAGTAGTGATAAATTTTAGTTTAGTCTGTTTGTCTTTTGCTTTTCTTGATTTGTATTGGAGAAGATGCTCCCGAGGGATCTGATCTACGCTGTCCTTAACTTTCTTTAGTACCTCCTCCTTGTAGCCCCTATCAATAAATCTTTCAGTGGCCTCTCTTGCTTGAGCTCGATTCTCTGTTTCGTTAGTACTATTTCTTTTAATGCGTATGTATTCCCCTTAGAGGGATACCTCTAAGGACATGTCTGGGATGACATGATTCATATTTTAGAAGGGTATTACCGGCTGTATCTTTCCTGTACATTCTAGTTTGTATTGAAGACCCATCTCTGCCCTGGACTGTGAGATCCAGGAAATTAACACTTTCACTACTGTGTATCCCTGTGAACTCAATTCCAAATTGATTGCAGTTTAGATATTTGCAGAAATCATCTGCTGTTTGTTCATCACAGTCCAGGACAATATAACGAAAATATTGCATTATTATGTCTTTGAAAGGGTTACTATCTCCATAGACGTGGGACAGCTCCCACCAACCCATAAAAAGGTTGGCATAGGAGGGGGCAAACTTGGCCCCCATAGCTGTCCCGCGTCTCTGGAGATAGTATTGTGTTTGAAACATAAAAAAATTATGTGTCAGCAAGTATTCAACCGCTCTCAGTAGAAAGATTTTTGTTGCAGGTTCAAAGTTACAGTTTAAGTCAATAAAAAATTCTATAGCAGTTAGGCCCTTCTGATGATCAATAGATGTATAGAGCGAGGTAACATCTACTACCATAAATCTATAACTAGATTTCCAGCTAATATCCTCTATTTTTTTAATAAAAGAAGTTGTATCCTGAATGTAGCTGGGTAATTGGTTGACTAGTGGCTGCAAAAAACGGTCTATAAGCTCAGAAAGTGCCTCATTTAGGGATCCAATACCCGCAATTATTGGTCTCCCCGGTGGGAGAAGTGTATTTTTGTGTATTTTTGGGAAGTGATGAAAAACAAAATTTATGCTTACCTGATAAATGTATTTCTCTTGTGGTGTATCCAGTCCACGGGTTCATCCATTACTTGTGGGATATTCTCCTTCCCAACAGGAAGTTGCAAGAGGACACCCACAGCAGAGCTGTCTATATAGCTCCTCCCCTAACCCCCACCTCCAGTCATTCGACCGAAGACAAGTAAGAAAAAGGAGAAACTATAGGGTGCAGTGGTGACTGTAGTTTAAAAAATAAAAACACCTGCCTTAAAGTGACAGGGCGGGCCGTGGACTGGATACACCACAAGAGAAATAAATTTATCAGGTAAGCATAAATTTTGTTTTCTCTTGTAAGGTGTATCCAGTCCACGGGTTCATCCATTACTTGTGGGATACCAATACCAAAGCTTTAGGACACGGATGAAGGGAGGGACAAGGCAGGCACTTAACGGAAGGCACCACTGCCTGTAAGACCTTTCTCCCAAAAATAGCCTCCGAGGAAGAAAAAGTATCAAATTTGTAGAATTTAGAAAAAGTATGAAGCTAAGACCAAGTCGCCGCCTTACAAATCTGTTCAACAGAGGCCTCATGTTTAAAAGCCCATGTGGAAGCTACCGCTCTAGTAGAATGAGCTGTAATTCTTTCAGGAGGCTGCTGGCCAGCAGTCTCATAAGCTAAACAGATTATGCTCGTCAGCCAAAAAGAAAGAGAAGTTGCCGAAGCCTTTTGGCCTCTCCTCTTTCCAGAGTAGACAGCAAACAATGCAGATGTTTGACGAAAATCCTTAGTAGCTTGCAAATAAAACTTTAAAGCACAAACCACGTCAAGATTGGGTAACAGACGTTCCTTCTTTGAAGAAGGATTAGGACACAGTGACGGAACAACAATTTCCTGATTGATATTCCTATTAGATACTACCTTAGGAAGAAACCCAGGTTTGGTACACAAAACTAACTTATCTGCATGGAAGATCAGATAAGGGGAATCACACTGCAAGGCAGATAACTCTGAAACTCTTCGAGCCGAAGAGATAGCTACTAAAAACAGAACTTTCCAAGATAAAAGCTTGATATCTATGGAATGCAAGGGTTCAAACGGAACCCCGTGAAAAACTTTAAGAACTAAATTTAAACTCCATGGCGGAGCAACAGGTTTAAACACAGGCCTGATTCTAACCAAAGCCTGACAAAACACCTGAACGTCTGGAACATCAGCCAGGCGCTTGTGCAAAAGAATAGACAGAGCAGAAATCTGTCCCTTTAAGGAATTAGCCGATAATCCCTTTTCCAATCCTTCTTGGAGAAAAGATAGTATCCTAGGAATCCTGACCTTACTCCACGAGTAACCCTTGGATTCACACCAATGAAGATATTTACACCATATCTTATGATAGATTTTCCTGGTGACAGGCTTTCGAGCCTGAATCAAGGTATCAATGTCCGACTCGGAGAAACCACATTTTGATAAAATCAAGCGTTCAATCTCCAAGCAGTCAGACGCAGAGAAACTAGATTTGGATGTTTGAATGGACCTTGGAGCAGAAGGTCCTGCCTCAGCGGCAGAGTCCATGGTGGGAAGGATGACATGTCCACCAGATCTGCATACCTTGTCCTGCGTCGCCACACAGGTGCTATCAAAATCACCGAAGCTCTCTCCTGCTTGATCTTGGGAATCAGACGAGGGAGGAGAGGAAATGGTGGAAACACATAAGCCAGGCTGAAGGACCAGGGCACTGCTAGAGCATCTATCAGCGTTGCCTGGGGATCCCTTGACCTGGACCCATAATGAGGAAGCTTGGCGTTCTGACGAGATGCCATCAGATCCAGTTCTGGTTTGCCCCATAGTTGAATCAGCTTGGCAAATACCTCTGGATGGAGTTCCCACTCCCCCGGATGAAAAGTCTGTCGACTTAGAAAATCCGCCTCCCAGTTCTCTACTCCTGGGATATGGATAGCTGAGAGATGGCAAGAGTGAACCTCTGCCCATAGAGAATTATCTTGGAAACCTCCATCATTGCCAGGGGACTCCTTGTTCCCCCCTGATGGCTGATATAGGCTACAGTCGTGATATTGTCTGACTGAAATCTGATGAACCTGGCCACAGCTAGTTGAGGCCAAGCCTGAAGAGCATTGAATATCGCTCTTAGTTCCAGAATGTTTATCGGAAGGAGGGCTTCCTCCTGAGTCCACAAACCCTGAGCCTTATGTCAAGGTATATGTAAGGTTAATAAATATATATTTTAATCATACGTTTTAAGATTAATAAATGTATATACATATTTTGATCATGTGTTTGACTGGTCAGTGGAGGATGATTCAATTCATTCTTAACTTGGGACTCCTGTCCCATCCTCCCACATTCAGTGTGCAAAAAGTGAAGAGAGCATCCAAGTGAGAACAATAGAGCATTTGGTTTAATTAAAATTTAACAACAATTTCAGGAAACCATATGTGTGATTGCCTGGGAATGTGAGATAAAATCTATTACCCCTCACATTGTGCCGTAGAGTCTGACTCAGGCGACATTATCTTGTGAGAAAGTAACTCTGTGCATTTCAAATGCAAATAAACCATGCTATGTGGGTGGGGCAGTGAAGACCTTAGGAAACAAAGACAAATCCTATGGTGTGAACTTAAAATTACTGAAAGCAGTGTGGGTTGAATAATTAACATTTACAACCCCTGTATAACACAGATAAAAATAAATACATTTTTGCAAAGGGAACAATACTAGTTTCATATCTGTTTGGAATAATTCAAATAACCCATATATGTATATATATATATGGGACTGAGACATTTTATATTAAATGAATGATTGCTATGTTGAGTAATAACTACATCAAATACATATGAATGCTTGGATCATTTCTAATAATTATTTCTATTTTTATTGCAGACAACCATTGGTCATGGGCATCAATCTATGCACTTAGAAAGAGGTGCACTGAATACCTCAGGCTCTGTGTTTTTAAAAATATGAATAGATATTTGTGGACCTAAAAAGAATTAATGACACTTATTTTTTTATTTCAGGTGAACCATGGGCAAGGTTCCTGCGTGCAAGAATTGTGGGAGACATAGAGCATACTATATTATATGAAAACATATTAGATGTATAAATGCCATTAATTTCAGAAACAGGATACATTATTTTAATATAATATACTGTGTTTCATATCAAAATGATCAGGAAATTCATAGGATATTACTTATCCAAAACAAATATTGTGAGTAGTTGTTGCAGTAAATTATGATAAAATAAATAACCATTTTATGAGAATAATTAACTTGTTAAAAATGTTTAGAAATGTTAAGGTGAATTTGTTTTGTCTGGATGTCTGCTGCCACCTAAGGGCCAATACCGGTAGGACAGTTAAGGGAATTTAACTGTTCAAAAAAATGCGTGGCCATGGTAAACATGCTCAACTCTAAGGGCGGACCAGGGACAAGCACGAGGGCCAATCCGAGACAAGGTTTCCGTTTTGAGGCGTTTCCAATACTCACCAATGATAATCATCAAAAAAGGGGAGGGGTAAAATCGGATGATTTAACCCCAAGCATAGAGACTGAGAGAGAGGCTGCTGGCTAATCCTGGAGGAATAACTACTGTGGTTATTATTAAAGCACACAGCTACTCTTGGACTCCATAGGCCAGTGTTTTTCAACCAGTGTGCAGTGAGAGATCCTCAGGTGTGCCACGGCAGACTGACAACAGTGTGACATATTTTTTAAACTTTGCTTGTTTTTTACTCCCAGTGCAGGGGTAGTTTGTAGGAGGCATGGCATAACAGCACAATACATACAGTATGTGTGTGTTTGTGTGTATGTGTATATATATATATGCTGTATTAGGCTACAATGTGTGATTTTTTTTAACATTTTTGGGATGGTGGTGTGCCACAGGATTTTTTAATGTAAAAAAGTGTGCCACGGCAAAAAAAAGGTTAAAAATCACTGCCATAGGAGGCGGAGCGTGCGGGCGTGCTGAATGGCCGCACCTAACTAGAGCTCCTGAAGTGGCGTCGGCGGGGCTCTCTCTTACCCCAATAAAGACAGCTAAAAATGCCTGAATCAGACCTCTGAATGCTTGAGAAGGGTCCGGAGGCCCTCTAATCACAATTTCGGAGACATCATACTAAAGGAAGAGGCTGAAATTGTTACCGCGGTTTAGGCCGCGTTTGAAGCCGGGACCTAAAGTTGGAGGCGCAGTGACGCATCACACCTGATCTCAACAGACAGCCGGAAAGGGTAATTATCTGCAGCAAAACAGAGACCCTGAGAACATCACACATAATGCTCAAATAAGGAACTATATCTATATTTACATGAAGTTTGGGGCATGCCTTTAACAGTCACAATAGCACGTATCTGACACATTATGCCATAAGCAGGAACTCAGTGCCAAAGACCCCATGCACTTTCACTAGCAAGAATCTTATTGAAATAAGGGGGCTACAGAAACATATGTGTGACATTCTGCAGACCGTTGTTCAGCTCCTTTCACACTGAGCTTGTCACCAACTATACATCCCCCAATATTCATCACGCTTGCTGCTAAACGGTCAATCTACTCTGCCAAAGCAACATTACTTACTCAGAAACCCCTGCATGTTTACTGACATGGCACAACGCAGAATCAACAAAACTGATAAGAACTTAAAATCTAATATGGGGTCAGGCTCTGTCAATACCTTTTTTAAAAGCACAGAAAAAAAAAAAAAAGGCAGACCAACCTCAGATAGATAGCGAAGATGATGAAATATCAGATAATCCTGACACTATGCATACCCCTGTGTCTCCCTCTGGCTCACACACACCACCAGAAGACGGCCCAGTCACATTAAAGGCAATGGAAGCCCTTATCAACCAGGTTAAGACCTGCATCAAAACTGAGTGTGCTGAGCTGAAAAAAGATATTAACGAATTGGGCCAGAGAGTGGAAACACTAGAAGGAGACAGAGAAGAAATTATCAAAGAAATATCGGTCATGTCACACGCCATGGAAGATCAGCAGACACAGATATCGGATTTAGAAAACAAGATAGACGACATTGAGAACAGGACACGGAGAAATAATCTCCGCATACGCGGAGTACCAGAGTCGGTAAAGAGTGAAGACATAATGGAACACTTACAAAATTTATTCCAATCACTGGCTATTTCAGATCAAAGAGTAATTGACTTAATACCAATTGAGAGGGCCCACAGATCTCTACGGCCCAAACCCAGTGACAATCAACCTCCGAGAGATATCATTGTGTGTTTCTCAAGTTACAGAGACAGAGAAAAAATATTTCAGATGGCACGCACTCAGCCCACTTTCTCATTTATGGGCGCGAAAATTCAAATTTACCAAGATCTCTCCACCAGAACTTTACTACTCAGGAAGGAATTTGCTCACTTCACTACCCATCTGCGATCTCTCAAAATTCCTTACAGATGGGGTTTTCCTGTATCGATACAAATCATAAAGAATGGAAGGCGTTATGAATGCTCCTCAACAGGGGATATTGCTGACTTTTGCCAACTCCTCGACATTCCGGCCCCTGAGGCACCACAGCCTTCGTCATCCAAACTTCCTACACTCCCACCAAAGCCCCAGAGAAGATTATGGTCTGAAGTCATCAGCAAACAGCGCATCAAAAAGCCCTGTATTGACAATACCAACAAAGGAACTTTTGCAGAAATTATAACCAGCTGAACCTGATCCTTGGAGGTCGTGAGTATGCGGATTCATACATCTCCTAATGGGTGATATTTATCCCCCACGCACACTGACTCTGTGTACAACAGACTACTCTCAGTCATAATAGAAAGACACTTTCTTAAAATGATATTATATATTATATACTGTTTAAAGTATCTTTAGGTCCTAGTATAAACTCCCCTGATAACTTAAGGGAGCCCCGTCGGGCCACACTTTTCCTCCTTTTGTCTCTCTCTCTAATTCTTATTTTTCTTAACCTCTCTCTCTCTCTCTCTAGTTCTTACTTTTCTTAGCCTTTCTCTCTCTCTACACATCCCTCCTGTAAGGACTCTCTCTCCCCTACCCATCCTCCCCCTCTCATCTCTCCCCCTGCTCTTACCTACACGTTAGGCAACTAGCAATTATTGTGGTTATCCGATCAAAAATACTGTTTAAAAGTATTTCATTTTTGTTTGTTGAAATTTATTTGTTGAATTGTTATTGTTATTTATTTAATTCTATTTTTCCAGCTCTCAGGATATAACACATTGTATTAGACTATCAAAGTAACTTGCTGTTAGCATCTCCAAAGTCATAGTAGTATGTCAGAACATCATCAGACTAGTCAGTTCACAATTTCCACACAAAATGTTAAGGGTTTTCTCTCCCCACAGAAGCGCTCAATAGCCTTTCATGATTTTCATAAAAAAAACATTGATATTATAATGATACAGGAGACACATTTTAAAAAAAAAACAATGAACCCTCTCTCTCAAGATTCTACTACGACCAACACTTTTTATGTTCAGGCCCAACTAGACATAATGGAGTCAGTATATCTTTTAGGAAAGGCTCCTCCTTTGAATTATTGAACAAACATTTAGACAGGGAGGGTCGCTTTTTAATAATAGTGGGGCTGTACTTTGGCAGGCCTATTACTCTAGTTAATGTATATGCTCCCAACTGCCCTAAGCCATCCTTTTTTCGCTCAGTGATTAATCACACTATGGACATATCAAAAGGCCCAATATTCCTCAGTGGAGACCTAAATTTTCCCGTTAACCCCATGTTAGATACATCTCAGGGCAAGTCTTATATTAGGAACTCCCAAATCAGATCCAACTGGAGAGCAATAAGCACTCTCCCTCTATTTGACACATGGAGAACCACTCATCCAAACACCAAAGACTTCACTTTTTTCTCAAATCCCCAGCGCTCCTACACCCGTCTAGATTATATTTTTTGCGAACAACAGATGCTTACCTCACTTATAGATTCGAGGCTTCACCACACCTCCTGGTCAGACCATAGCATGGTCTCCTCCACGTTTTTATGGTCCACTAAACCACGACACCAACACAGTTGGAAACTAAATGACCAAATTCTATTAGACCCCTTGATAACTACTGATCTGGCCGAAAAAACTTTAGAATTCTTCTCATTCAATAATTCCACTGCTACCTCAGCTATTAATAACTGGGAAGCATATAAATGTTATATAAGAGGGGTGATTATGGGACACACACACAGACAGCGCAAGCAACGTTCAGCAATGTTTAATTCCTTATCATCTGAGTTTAAGGCCTGCGAAGATGCACTAAAGGATAACCCCAAATCAACATTATTGCTGCAAAAATCACAACAAGCTAGAGAAGATCTAAATCACTATTTAATTAAGAATGCACATATGAGGGCGCTTGCATCTAAATCCAAATTTTTTGTTGAAAACAATAAAGCGGGACGCCTATTGGCGAGATCCTTAAAGAAGAAGAGATACAAAACCCACATTCCTAAAATTACAGACTCCAAAGGTGTCACCCACTCTGATAACACAGCAATAGTTGATCAATTTGCAGAATACTACACCTCACTATATAACCTCCCGAGCACACACCTTGAAGAAAAACACAATAGTATACATACATACTTGGAAAAGGCCCTGCTCCCAACATTGACCGATTCTGACAGAGAAGCTTTAGACGCACCATTCTCACTGCAGGAGGTACTGCTAGCCATAAGAGATCTCCCACAGGGCAAAGCCCCCGGCCCAGACGGCTTTACTCCCAAATATTACCATCTATTTAAATCCCTCCTGGGTCCTCACTTGCTAGAAATGTACAATTCCTTTGACCAGTTTACGCACCTCCCACCCACACTCCTAGAAGCTACAATCTCCATAATCCCTAAACCAGGTAAACCCCCAGATAAAGTTACTAACTACCGTCCTATATCCCTAATAAATGTGGATATCAAATTATACGCTAAACTACTCGCAGTGAGAATCAGTAATTACTTACCGTCCCTAGTACACGTAGATCAGGTAGGCTTTATCCCGGGTAGGGAGGCTAAGGAGAACACCATCCGAGTTTTGCATACCCTATTCTCGGCCACAAACTCTAACTCGCCCCTAGTCCTTCTCTCCACCGACGCCGAGAAAGCTTTTGACAGGGTGGACTGGGATTTTCTCTGGTCTGCTCTGTCAAAGTTTGGATTCTCCCAAGTAATGATCTCACGTATTAAAGCCCTATATAGCAACCCCTCGGCATATATTAATGCAAACACCCTTTCGCAAAAGATAATGATAAATAATGGCACGCGGCAGGGATGCCCCCTTTCGCCCTTGTTATTTGCCCTAGCAGTAGAGGCGCTCGCCACAAGGATACGGAATAACCCTCTTATACAGGGGGTCACTTTTGGAGAACTCCATCAGAAATGTCTGCTATACGCAGACAATATTATATTCACATTGAGCTCCCCCTCTACGTCCCTACCAGCCCTCCTTGAGGAGCTGGAGGAGTATAGAAGCGTCTCCAACTTTTCAATCAATATGGAAAAATCGATGATACTCCCAATACACTTAAATGCAGAAGACATGCACTACATTAAAACCCACACCTCCTTTCAGCTGACCTCGAAAATCAAATACTTAGGAATTGATATATCCCCTACTCATACAGAATTATTCAATCTCAATTATGTTCCTCTTCAAATAGAAACTGAAAAGTCCTTAGATTCCTGGCATAAACAAGGCCATCTTTCATGGATGGGGCGCATAAATGCATTAAAGATGAACATCCTTCCCAAATTCCTTTATCTATTTCAAGTCCTCCCCCTAGATCTCCCCATACAATTCCTACAGAAACAACAGAGAAAATTTGACCGATTTATTTGGTCACATAAAAGACCCAGAGTAAACAGAAATACGTTGTTCCTAAACAGAGCAGATGGGGGGCTCGGATCCCCTAACCTGGTTAATTACTACAAGGCATCTCATTTGGCACGAATAGTTGCATGGAAACGCTCGCTGACGAGCAAACCCTGGGTGCAGATAGAATCCTTTTTAGCAGGGGGGTTAGACTTGGGAGAACAGTGCTGGATCCCACATAATTCGAGGTCCCCAGACATAGGGAGTAACTACTATACAGCCTCCACGCTGCGAATATGGGACAAATCCCTAGTAGAAGACAGATCCTTATCAACGCCAATGTCCCCACTTACTCCACTACTCAATAACCCCCTACTGCTACAAAACCACACCATCCCGACCCCGCGTATGGCTGGAGCCCCCTCCAACGTACCAGTACACATGCTGATACACAATGGCTTGATGTGCCCACAGGCTGAGGTAAGCCAATCAATAGGTTCCCCGTTCCATTTATGGTTTCCATATTTGCAGGCTAGACATGCCATTTTTTCTAGTCCGCACAAAGCAAACTTAACCAGAACACTGACTCCATTTGAAACCTTATGTACATCCCCCTCCATGACTAAAGCTCATATCTCCATAATTTACAAGCTACTAAGTGGATCCTTCCCCATTAAGAGACCTGCATACATCACCAAGTGGGAGAGGGAGCTAGATATAACATTGACAATGAGCAATGGGGCCATATTTTTATTGAAACCAAAAAGTCGTCCCTATCACTAACTTTAGTAGAAACAAATTTTAAGCTGCTTTCCAGGTGGTACCTTACCCCACACAGAATACGCAGTATTTTTCCTAACTCTTCCCCCCTGTGTTGGAGACATTGTGGAGAAATTGGTACACTCTCTCATATATGGTGTAAGTGCCCTCATATTCAGCCATATTGGCATAGTATAAACACACAAATTAACAAGATAATAGATAGGTCCCTAGATCTTTCCCCTAGCCTGATCCTATTAAACAATTTCCCAGATGTAACATGTCAGTATCGGAAAAAATTGCTGCATGTCATGCTTAATTGTGCTAGACGCCTTATACCAAGATATTGGAAAAAAGCAGACACACCACCATATGGAATGTGGGTTAAAGAGGTGAAACATGTACTTGAACTTGAAAAAATATACTACACACACATAGGTAAACAAGATTTTATTGCTGATGTGATATTCCTCTGGGAGCAGGGCGAATGAACCCAGCACAAATGCTTTGATTCAAATTATATGGTCCTCTGTCTTTTATCTTATTGTTTCTGTAACATTTTCTGTGGATCCAGTCTGGAAGTTTGATATAGCCAGTAACAATCTGTAAGGTTGGCAAGTATCATGATTCTATGTGTTATCCCTGATTTAATTGTATTTGCTGTTCACATTTGCCTATAGGCGTATTTATACATTGTATACTGTTTCTTTTCTTTAAACCTGTTTGAAAACAATAAAAAGATATATTGAAAAAAAAAAAAAAATCACTGCCATAGGCAATATCCCCAATTTTGAAATTTTGAGGTGAAATTGAATCTGTTGAGAAACATTGGAAACTGGATATCAACTGGTTTATTTGATAAAGTATTGAAACTACATGTGATGTTTTAAAATAAGTTATATGCATAGTCACTACAGTTAAACTAAAATTGGAAGATTCGAGAGAGCAAATTGTGTTTTTAAATTGTATTTCATAAGCCTATGTGTTGTTTAAATTTGTATCGGGTAGACTAAGTAACTTATCTGTGCAAGTTCTGATGTTTTAAATTAATACTGTATTAGGATAAATTGCAGTTAAATAGCATAATATATATATTATCCTATTGTTTATAAGCACTGTATAGGATTGTATTGCTTGGATGTTAAAAGTTTTATGCCTAGATTTAGAGTTTGGCGGTAGCCGTGAAAACCAGCGTTAGAGGAGTCAGTCAGGAAAGGGTCTGCCGCGACTTTTCCATACCGCAGATCCCCTTACGTCATTTGCGTATCCTATCTTTTCAATAGGATCTTTCTAACTCCGGTATTTAGAGTCGTGTCTGAAGTGAGCGTTAGAAATCTAACGACAAAACTCCAGCTGCAGAAAAAAGTCAGTAAAGAGCTTTCTGGGCTAACGCCGGTTTATAAAGCTCTTAACTACTGTGCTCTAAAGTACACTAACACCCATAAACTACCTATGTACCCCTAAACCGAGGTCTCCCCACATCGCCGCCACTTGATTAAATTTTTTTAACCCCTAATCTGCCGACCGCCACCTACGTTATCCTTATGTACCCCTAATCTGCTGCCCCTAACACCGCCGACCCCTGTATTATATTTATTAACCCCTAACCTGCCCCCCACAACGTCGCCGCCAGCTACCTACAATAATTAACCCCTAATCTGCCGACCGCAAAGCGCCGCTACTTACGTTATCCTTATGTACCCCTAATCTGCTGCCCCTAACACCGCCGACCCCTATATTATATTTATTAACCCCAAATCTGCCCCCCACAACGTCGCCTCCACCTGCCTACACTTATTAACCCCTAATCTGCCGAGCGGACCGCACCGCTATTATAATAAAGTTATTAACCCCTAATCCGCCTCACTAACCCTATAATAAATAGTATTAACCCCTAATCTGCCCTCCCTAACATCGCCGACACCTAACTTCAAACATTAACCCCTAATCTGCCGACTGGAGCTCACCGCTATTCTAATAAATGTATTAACCCCTAAAGCTAATTTTAACCCTAACACCCCCCTAAGTTAAATATAATTTAAATCTAACGAAATTAATTAACTCTTATTAAATAAATTATTCCTATTTAAAACTAAATACTTACCTGTAAAATAAACCCTAATATAGCTACAATATAAATTATATTTATATTATAGCTATTTTAGGATTTATATTTATTTTACAGGTAACTTTGTATTTATTTTAACCAGGTACAATAGCTATTAAATAGTTAAGAACTATTTAATAGCTAAAATAGTTAAAATAATTACAAAATTACCTGTAAAATAAATCCTAACCTAAGTTACAATTAAACCTAACACTACACTATCAATAAATTAATTAAATACAATATCTACAAATAACTACAATGAAATAAACTAACTAAAGTACAAAAAATAAAAAAGAACTAAGTTACAAAAAATAAAAAAATATTTACAAACATCAGAAAAATATTACAACAATTTTAAACTAATTACACCTACTCTAAGCCCCCTAATAAAATAACAAAGACCCCCAAAATAAAAAAATGCCCTACTCTATTCTAAATTACTAAAGTTCAAAGCTCTTTTACCTTACCAGCCCTGAACAGGGCCCTTTGCGGGGCATGCCCCAAAGAATTCAGCTCTTTTGCCTGTAAAAAAAACACATACAATACCCCCCCCCAACATTACAACCCACCACCCACATACCCCTAATCTAACCTAAACCCCCCTTATATAAACCTAACACTAAGCCCCTGAAGATCTTCCTACCTTATCTTCACCATACCAGGTTCACCGATCAATCCAGAAGAGCTCCTCCGATGTCTTGATCCAAGCCCAAGCGGGGGGCTGAAGATGTCCATGATCCGGCTGAAGTCTTCATCCAAGCGGGAGCTGAAGAGGTCCATGATCCCAGTGGTGTCACTAGGGTTGGTGTCACCCGGTGCGGTAAGTTATGGTGTCACCCCCCCCCCCCCCGGAAAGCAGACACACACAAAAACACAGGCACACACACATACAAACACTCAGACACACTTAAAAACATACTCAGATGCACACACAAACACTCGGAAACACACTCAGACACACACACACAAAAACTCAGACACACACTTACAAAATATGTAAACTGCACTGCAATAATTATGAAGCTCATGCCTAGAGCTGCTCCCTGGCTCAGCAGAGCTTAAAATGAAAAATAAACAGAGCACTCTAAAATAAATCACTAAAGAAAAGGTTTAGGCGCAAACTATGAAAATTCTGCTCTCTGACTCTGTTCCAAGCCTGTCAGTGCACAACCCCGGGCCGCGTGCCTACCGCTTCTTATGGCCAATCACCTCTGCACTCTGCCCACCCCCAGACCCCCGCCCGCCCTCCTACCTGTTCAGTGTGCACTTAGTGTACCGTAACCGTAATGGTCTGGTGGGCATCATACGTGGCTCCTTCACTTTAAAGACAGTGTAAAACAGTCATGCGGTCAGGTGCCAGGCATCCCCTCATGATTTGCTAATTCCCGTTTAGAGAGACAGCACAGCAGTGAGTGACTCCACTGCTCCACATGTCACTGAGCAGTGAGCACAGATAGGCAGGCAGGTTTAGGCTAGCAGCGCAACTTTGCAAGCCCCACGGCATGCCCACAACATTCATAGCGAAATTGGGCAGGGGAGAAGCAAAGTACAAACAAGCAAAAGCAGCCGGGAAAACTATTTGTTGAAATTGCAGCACTGGCTCAAGGGGCAAACAATTGTGTGTCTACAACTTCCCCAGTCCCACCAATGTTCCCAAATGCCAGACCCTCTAATAAAAAAAAAATCTATGCATCTCAACATTGTATTTCTTTCAATTTCAATAAAATTTAAAAAAAAAAAAAAAAAAAAAAAAAAAATTTTTTTTTTTTTTTTTTTTTGGTGTCACCCCCTGGAGGGTGTCACCCGGGTGCGGCCCGCCCCCCCCGCCCCCCCCTAGTGACGCCACTGCATGATCCGGCTGAAGTCTTCTATCAACGGCATCTTCAATCTTCTTTCTTCCGGATCCATCTTGCAGACCTCCGATGCACTACCGACGAATGAAGGCTCCTTTAAGGGACATCATCCAAGATGGCGTCCCTCGAATTCCGATTGGCTGATAGGATTCTATCAGCCAATTGGAATTAAGGTAGGAATCGGATCGGATCAGCCAATCGGATTGAACTTGATTCTGATTGGCTGATTCCATCAGCCAATCAGAATATTCCTACCTTAATTCCGATTGGCTGATAGAATCCTATCAGCCAATCGGAATTCGAGGGACGCCATCTTGGATGACGTCCCTTAAAGGAGCCTTCATTCGTCGGTAGTCCGTCGGGCCAGCAGGATGTTCCGCGTCGGAGGTCTGCAAGATTGATCCGGAAGAAAGAAGATTGAAGATGCCATTGATAGAAGACTTCAGCCGGATCATGGACCTCTTCAGCTCCCGCTTGGATGAAGACTTCAGCCGGATCATGGACATCTTCAGCCCCCCCCCCCCGCTTGGATCAAGACATCGGAGTAGCTTTTCTGGATCGATCGGTGAACCTGGTATGGTGAAGATAAGGTAGGAAGATCTTCAGGGGCTTAGTGTTTGGTTTATTTAAGGGGGGTTTGGGTTAGATTAGGGGTATGTGGGTGGTGGGTTGTAATGTTGGGGGGGGGGGTATTGTATGTGTTTTTTTTACAGGCAAAAGAGCTGCATTTTTTGTTGCATGCCCCGCAAAGGGCCCTGTTCAGGGCTGGTAAGGTAAAAGAGCTTTGAACTTTAGTAATTTAGAATAGGGTAGGGCATTTTTTTATTTTGGGGGTCTTTGTTATTTTATTAGGGGGCTTAGAGTAGGTGTAATTAGTTTAAAATTGTTGTAATATTTTTCTGATGTTTGTAAATATTTTTTTATTTTTTGTAACTTAGTTCTTTTTTATTTTTTGTACTTTAGTTAGTTTATTTCATTGTAGTTATTTGTAGATATTGTATTTAATTAATTTATTGATAGTGTAGTGTTAGGTTTAATTGTAGATAATTGTAGGTAGTTTATTTAATTTATTTATTGATAGTGTAGTGTTAGGTTTAATTGTAACTTAGGTTAGGATTTATTTTACAGGTAATTTTGTAATTATTTTAACTATTTTAGCTATTAAATAGTTCTTAACTATTTAATAGCTATTGTACCTGGTTAAAATAAATACAAAGTTACCTGTAAAATAAATATAAGTGTAGGCAGGTGGAGGCGACGTTGTGGGGGGCAGATTAGGGGTTAATAAATATAATATAGGGGTCGGCGATGTTAGGGCAGCAGATTAGGGGTACATAGGGATAATGTAAGTAGCGGCGGTTTACGGAGCGGCAGATTAGGGGTTAATAATAATATGCAGGGGTCAGCGATAGCGGGGGCGGCAGATTAGGGGTTAATAAGTGTAAGGTTAGGGGTGTTTAGACTCGGGGTACATGTTAGAGTGTTAGGTGCAGATGTAGGAAGTGTTTCTCCATAGCAAACAATGGGGCTGCGTTAGGAGCTGAACGCGGCTTTTTTGCAGGTGTTAGGTTTTTTTTCAGCTCAAACAGCCCCATTGTTTTCTATGGGGGAATCGTGCACGAGCACGTTTTTGAAGCTGGCCGCGTCCGTAAGCAACTCTGGTATCGAGAGTTGCAGTGGCGTTAAATATGCCTGTACGCTCCCTTTTTGGAGCCTAACGCAGCCATTCTGTGAACTCTCAAAACCAGAGGTATTTAAAAGGTGCGGCCAGAAAAAAGCCAGCGTTAGCTACGCGGGTCGTTACCGACAAAACTCTAAATCTAGGCCAAAGGTTTTAGTCCCATTGTGTTAACTGAATGAAAGGCTATTTGTAAATAAGGCTGATTTGTGAAGGTAATTTTTTCTGGGTTTTGTAAGAAGGATAGCATATCTTAATAGTCTGTTTTAACGTATATAATATTGTGTCATATTCTGGTATTGCAAATATATTTAAAAATGTTCATGGATATTAACTAAATAAAAGAATTCAGGTATTTATATTAATTGTATGGTTTCTAGTAGATGCATGTTGGTTAAGGGTTTCTATTTTTAAGGATAATTATTAAATATATTGTGTTATAACCCTGCCATAAGCTGATATATTATTTGGAGAGCACTACTTAGATTTTCATAAATATACTGACACTTCAGGGAGTTCCAGACTGCGCCCCAGCCCAGAAGGCTGGCATGTGTCGTCACAATAGTCCACTCTGGCCTGTGGAAACTTATTCCCCTGGACAGATGGACCCGAGATAACCACCAGAGAAGAGAATCCCTGGTCTCTTGATCCAGATTTAACAGAGGAGACAAATTTGTGTAGTCCCCATTCCACTGGTTGAGCATGCAAAGTTGCAGTGGTCTGAGATGTAGGCGGGCAAACGGAACTATGTCCATTGCCGCTACCATTAGGCCGATCATTTCCATACACTGAGCCACTGACGGCCGAGAAGTGGAATGAAGAGCACGGCAGGAAGTTAGAAGCTTTGATATCCTGACCTCTGTCAGAAAAAAATTCATTTCTACTGAATCTATCAGAGTTCCTAGGAAGGAAACTCTTGTGAGAGGAGAGAGAGAACTCTTTTCTATGTTCACTTTCCACCCGTGAGACCTCAGAAAGGCCAGAACAATGTCCGTATGGGACTTGGCGATTTGAAAAGTCGACGCCTGAATCAGAATGTCATCTAGGTAAGGGGCTACTGCTATGCCCCGCGGCCTTAGAACCGCCAGAAGGGACCCTAGAACCTTTGTAAAGATTCTTGGTGCCGTGGCTAACCCGAAGGGAAGAGCCACAAACTGGTAATGCCTGTATAGGAAGGCACACCTGAGGAACTGATGATGATCTCTGTGAATCGGAATGTGGAGATAAGCATCCTTTAAGTCCACGGTAGTCATATATTGACCCTCCTGGATCATAGGAAGGATGGTTCGGATTGTCTCCATCTTGAAGGATGGGACCCTGAGAAATTTGTTTAGGATCTTGAGATCCAAGATAGGTCTGAAAGTTCCCTCTTTTTGGGAACTATAAACAGGTTTGAATAAAAACCCAGCCCCTGTTCCTCCCTTGGAACTGGGTGGATCACTCCCATAACCAGTAGGTCTTGAACGCAAGAATGCCTCTCTCTTTATCTGGTTTACAGATAGTTGTGAGAGATGAAATCTCCCCTTTGGAGATGAACCTTTGAATTCCAGAAGATATCCCTGGGAAACTATCTCTAGTGCCCAGGGATCCTGGACATCTCTTGCCCAAGCCTGGGCGAAGAGAGAAAGTCTGCCCCCGACTAGATCCGGTCCCGGATCGGGGGCTACACCTTCATGCTGTCTTAGAGGCAGCAGCAGGTTTCTTGGCCTGCTTCCCCTTGTTCCAAGTCTGGTTAGGTCTCCAGACTGGTCTGGACTGGGCGAAATTTCCCTCTTGTTTTGCATTAGAGGAAGCTGAAGCTGTGCCACTCTTAAAGTTTCGAAAGGAACGAAAATTAGTCTGTTTGGCCCTTAATTTATTGGACCTATCCTGAGGAAGGGCGTGACCTTTTCCTCCGGTAATATCAGAGATGATCTCCTTCAGGCCAGGCCCGAATAGGGTCTGTCCTTTGAAAGGGATGTTAAGAAGCTTAGACTTTGAAGTAACGTCTGCTGACCAGGACTTAAGCCATAGCGCCCTACGCGCCAGAATGGCAAAACCTGAATTCTTAGCCGTTAGCTTGGTTAAATGAAAAACGGTGACAGAAATAAAGGAATTAGCTAACTTAAGAGCTTTAATCCTGTTTAAAATATCATCTAACAGGGTCTCCACCTGTAGAGCCTCCTCAAGAGACTCGAACCAAAAAGCCGCTGCAGCAGTAACTGGGGCAATGCATGCAAGAGGCTGGAGAACAAAACCCTGATGTATAAAAAATTTCTTAAGGAGACCCACCAATTTTTTATCCATAGGATCTAGGAAAGCACAACTGTCCTTGACGGGGATAGTTGTACGCTTAGCTAGGGTAGAGACTGCTCCCTACACCTTAGGGACCATCTGCCACGAGTCCCGTATGGCGGCATCTATGGGAAACATCTTTTTAAAAGCAGGAGGGGGAGAGAATGGCACACCTGGTCTATCCCATTCCTTAGTAATAATTTCCGAAAACCTCTTAGGGACTGGAAAAACATCAGTGTAAACAGGCACTGCAAAGTATTTGTCCATCTTACACAATTTCTCTGGAACTACAATGGGTTCACAGTCATCCAGAGTCGCTAAAACCTCCCTAAGCAATAAGCGGAGATGTTCGAGCTTAAATTTAAACGCTGTCATTTCAGAATCAGACTGTAGCAACGCATTCCCTGAGTCTGAAATGTCACCCACAGATAGAAGCTCACCTGCCTCGGCTTCTGAGTATTGTGAGGGTATATCGGACACAGGCATTAAAGCGTCAGAAAGCTCTGTAATAGTTTTAGCCCCAGAGCTGTCTCGCTTTCCTTGTAACCCTGGCAGTTTGGACAATACCTCTGAGAGGGTAGCATTCATAACTGCCGCCATGTCCTGTAAGGTAAATGAATTAGACGTGCTAGATGTACTTGGCGTCACTTGAGCGGGAGTTATAGGTTCTGACACATGGGGAGAGCTAGATGGCATAATCTCCCTTTTTTCAGTCAGAGAATCCTCTGGAGATAAATTTAAGGGCCATAATATGGTCTTTATAGTTTATAGAAATTTCAGTAGATTTGGTACACATTCTAAGAGGGGGTTCCACAATGGCTTCCAAACATATTGAACAAGGAGTTTCCTCTATGTCAGACATGTTTAACAGACTAGTAATGAGACAAGCAAGCTTGGAAAACACTTTAATAAAGGTGAAACAGCAATTAAACAAAAGAGTTACTGTGCCTGTAAGAGAAAAAAAAAATAGCACATTGCACCCACTTGCAAATGGATGATTAACCCCTTAGCCCCCAAACCAGATTTAAAAAACGTCAACCACCGGTAAAAGACAGTTAAGCACCTTGCCACAGCTCTCAAATACGATTTAGAGAAGAAATAAACCCCTTATAATGGTCCTCAGATGCCAGAGGACTCCTCTAGGGAAGCTGGATGTCTCAGTCTGAATAAAAACTGTGCATCTAGAGCGCGAAAATAGGCCCCTCCCACCATGTACTGGATGTCAGAGGGGCCTTAAGAAAATACTCCTAGGAGTATCTGACTAGCCATGTGGAAACTAGGCCCCAAATAAAGACTTATCTCCCTCAGAGAAAAAAAGTCCTATTAAACATGAGTATTACCCTGTTTTGTAAGCATGATCCCAGTCGTTGTTAAATCACTGCATCTAGCTTACCTCAAATACACAAGGCTCTGTCAGCATTTTCTAGAACTTATTCATCTCTCTAGAAAACAGAATTTATGCTTACCTGATAAATTACTTTCTCCAACGGTGTGTCCGGTCCACGGCGTCATCCTTACTTGTGGGATATTCTCTTCCCCAACAGGAAATGGCAGAGAGTCCCAGCAAAGCTGGCCATATAGTCCCTCCTAGGCTCCGCCCACCCCAGTCATTCGACCGACGGACAGGAGGAAATATATATAGGAGAAACCATATGGTACCGTGGTGACTGTAGTTAGAGAAAATAATTCATCAGACCTGATTAAAAAACCAGGGCGGGCCGTGGACCGGACACACCGTTGGAGAAAGTAATTTATCAGGTAAGCATAAATTCTGTTTTCTCCAACATTGGTGTGTCCGGTCCACGGCGTCATCCTTACTTGTGGGAACCAATACCAAAGCTTTAGGACACGGATGAAGGGAGGGAGCAAATCAGGTTACCTAAACGGAAGGCACCACAGCTTGCAAAACCTTTCTCCCAAAAATAGCCTCCGAAGAAGCAAAAGTATCAAATTTGTAAAATTTGGCAAAAGTGTGCAGTGAAGACCAAGTCGCTGCCTTACATATCTGGTCAACAGAAGCCTCGTTCTTGAAGGCCCATATGGAAGCCACAGCCCTAGTGGAGTGAGCTGTGATTCTTTCAGGAGGCTGCCGTCCGGCAGTCTCATAAGCCAATCGGATGATGCTTTTAAGCCAAAAGGAAAGAGAAGTAGAAGCCGCTTTTTGACCTCTCCTTTTACCAGAATAAACAACAAACAAGGAAGATGTTTGTCTGAAATCTTTTGTAGCCTCTAAATAGAATTTTAGAGCACGGACTACGTCCAAATTGTGTAACAAACGTTCCTTCTTTGAAACTGGATTCAGACCCAAAGAAGGTACAACTATCTCCTGGTTAATATTTTTGTTAGAAACAACCTTAGGAAGAAAACCAGGCTTAGTATGCAAAACCACCTTATCTGCATGGAACACCAGATAGGGCGGAGAACACTGCAGAGCAGATAACTCTGAAACTCTTCTAGCAGAAGAAATTGCAACCAAAAACAAAACTTTCCAAGATAGTAACTTAATATCTATGGAATGTAAAGGTTCAAACGGAACCCCTTGAAGAACTGAAAGAACTAGATTTAGACTCCAGGGAGGAGTCAAAGGTCTGTAAACAGGCTTGATCCTAACCAGAGCCTGAACAAATGCTTGAACATCTGGCACAGCTGCCAGTCTTTTGTGTAGTAAGACAGATAAAGCAGAGATCTGTCCCTTTAGAGAACTTGCAGATAATCCTTTCTCCAAACCTTCTTGTAGAAAGGAGAGAATCTTAGGAATTTTTATCTTATTCCATGGGAATCCTTTGGATTCACACCAACAGATATATTTTTTCCATATTTTATGGTAAATTTTTCTAGTTACCGGTTTTCTGGCCTGAACCAGAGTATCTATCACAGAATCTGAAAACCCACGCTTTGATAGAATCAAGCGTTCAATCTCCAAGCCGTCAGCTGGAGGGAGACCAGATTTGGATGTTCGAATGGACCCTGAACAAGAAGGTCCTGTCTCAAAGGTAGCTTCCATGGTGGAGCCGATGACATATTCACCAGGTCTGCATACCAAGTCCTGCGTGGCCACGCAGGAGCTATCAAGATCACCGAGGCCCTCTCCTGATTGATCCTGGCTACCAGCCTGGGAATGAGAGGAAAAGGTGGAAATACATAAGCTAGGTTGAAGGTCCAAGGTGCTACTAGTGCATCTACTAGAGTCGCCTTGGGATCCCTGGATCTGGACCCGTAGCAAGGAACCTTGAAGTTCTGACGAGACGCCATCAGATCCATGTCTGGAATGCCCCATAATTGAGTTATTTGGGCAAAGATCTCCGGATGGAGTTCCCACTCCCCCGGATGGAATGTCTGACGACTCAGAAAATCCGCCTCCCAGTTTTCCACTCCTGGGATGTGGATCGCAGACAAGTGGCAGGAGTGATCCTCCGCCCATTGAATTATTTTGGTCACTTCTTTCATCGCCAGGGAACTCCTTGTTCCCCCCTGATGATTGATATATGCAACGGTCGTCATGTTGTCTGATTGGAACCTTATGAATTTGGCCTTTGCTAGTTGAGGCCAAGCTCTGAGAGCATTGAATATCGCTCTCAGTTCCAGAATGTTTATCGGGAGAAGAGACTCTTCCCGAGACCATAGACCCTGAGCTTTCAGGGATTCCCAGACCGCGCCCCAGCCCACTAGGCTGGCGTCGGTCGTGACAATGACCCACTCTGGTCTGCGGAAGCTCATTCCCTGGGACAGATGGTCCAGGGTCAGCCACCAACGGAGTGAATCTCTGGTCTTTTGATCTACTTGAATCATTGGAGACAAGTTTGTATAATCCCCATTCCACTGTTTGAGCATGCACAGTTGTAATGGTCTTAGATGAATTCGTGCAAAAGGAACTATGTCCATTGTTGCAACCATCAACCCTACTACTTCCATGCACTGCGCTATGGAAGGACGAGGAACAGAATGAAGCACTTGACAAGAGCTTAGAAGTTTTGATTTTCTGGCCTCTGTCAGAAAAATCCTCATTTCTAAGGAATCTATTATTGTTCCCAAGAAGGGAACTTGTCGACGGAGACAGAGAACTTTTTTCTATGTTCACCTTCCATCCGTGTGATCTGAGAAAGGCTAGAACGATGTCCGTATGAGCCTTTGCTTTTGACAGTGACGACGCTTGTATTAGAATGTCGTCCAAGTAAGGTACTACTGCAATGCCCCTCGGTCTTAGAACCGCTAGAAGGGACCCTAGCACCTTTGTGAAAATCCTTGGAGCAGTGGCTAACCCGAATGGGAGGGCCACAAACTGGTAATGCTTGTCCAGAAAAGCGAACCTTAGGAACTGATGATGTTCTTTGTGGATAGGAATATGTAGGTACGCATCCTTTAGATCCACGGTAGTCATAAATTGACTTTCCTGGATAGTGGGTAGAATCGTTCGAATGGTTTCCATCTTGAACGATGGTACCCTGAGAAATTTGTTTAGGATCTTCAAATCCAAAATTGGTCTGAAAGTTCCCTCTTTTTTGGGAACTACGAACAGATTGGAATAAAATCCCATTCCTTGTTCCTTTATTGGAACTGGGTGTATCACTCCCATCTTTAACAGGTCTTCTACACAATGTAAGAATGCCTGTCTCTTTATTTGGTTTGAGGATAAGTGAGACATGTGGAACCTTCCCCTTGGGGGTAGTTCCTTGAATTCCAGGAGATAACCTTGAGAAACTATTTCTAGCGCCCAGGGATCCTGAACATCTCTTGCCCAAGCCTGAGCAAAGAGAGAGTCTGCCCCCCACTAGATCCGGTCCCGGATCGGGGGCTACTCCTTCATGCTGTTTTGTTAGCAGTGGCAGGCTTCTTGGCCTGCTTACCCTTGTTCCAGCCTTGCATCGGTTTCCAGGCTGGTTTGGGTTGTGAGGCATTACCCTCTTGCTTAGAGGATGCAGAATTAGAGGCCGGTCCGTTCCTGAAATTGCGAAAGGGACGAAAATTAGACTTATTTTTAGCCTTAAAAGACCTATCTTGTGGAAGGGCGTGGCCCTTTCCCCCAGTGATGTCTGAAATAATCTCTTTCAATTCTGGTCCAAACAGAGTTTTACCTTTGAAAGGGATGTTAAGCAATTTTGTCTTGGATGACACATCCGCTGACCAAGACTTTAGCCAAAGCGCTCTGCGCGCCACGATAGCAAACCCTGAATTTTTCGCCGCTAATCTTGCTAATTGCAAAGCGGCATCTAAAATAAAAGAGTTAGCCAATTTAAGTGCGTGAACTCTGTCCATAACCTCCTCATATGGAGTCTCTCTACTGAGCGACTTTTCTAGTTCCTCGAACCAGAACCACGCTGCTGTAGTGACAGGAACAATGCACGAAATTGGTTGTAGAAGGTAACCTTGCTGTACAAAAATCTTTTTAAGCAAACCTTCCAATTTTTTATCCATAGGATCTTTGAAAGCACAACTATCTTCGATAGGAATAATAGTGCGTTTGTTTAGAGTAGAAACTGCCCCCTCGACCTTAGGGACTGTCTGCCATAAGTCCTTTCTGGGGTCGATCATAGGAAATAATTTCTTAAATATAGGGGGGGGAACAAAAGGTATGCCGGGCTTTTCCCACTCTTTATTTACTATGTCCGCCACCCGCTTGGGTATAGGAAAAGCGTCGGGGTGCACCGGAACCTCTAGGAACTTGTCCATCTTGCATAATTTTTCTGGAATGACCAAGTTGTCACAATCATCCAGAGTAGATAACACCTCCTTAAGCAGTGCGCGGAGATGTTCTAATTTAAATTTAAATGTCACAACATCAGGTTCAGCTTGATGAGAAATTTTTTCTGAATCTGAGATTTCTCCATCTGACAAAACCTCCCTCATGGCCCCTTCAGATTGGTGTGAGGGTATGACAGAACAATTATCATCAGCGCCCTCTTGCTCTTCAGTGTTTAAAACAGAGCAATCGCGCTTTCTCTGATAAGTAGGCATTTTGGATAAAATATTTGCTATGGAGTTATCCATTACAGCCGTTAATTGTTGCATGGTAATAAGCATTGGCGCACTAGATGTACTAGGGGCCTCCTGCGTGGGCAAAACTGGTGTAGACACAGTAGGAGATGATGTAGTATCATGTTTACTCCCCTCATCTGAGGAATCATCTTGGGCAATTTCATTATCTGTGGCAGTACTGTCCTTACTTTGTTTGGACGCTATGGCACAATTATCACATAAATTTAAATGGGGAGACACATTGGCTTTCATACATATAGAACATAGCTTATCTGAAGGTACAGAGGATTAAAATTGTCAACAAAGCACAAAAAACTTTTTAAAACAAAACCGTTACTGTCTCTTTAAATTTTAAACAGAAAACACTTTATTACTGAATATGTGAAAAAGTATGAAGGAATTTCACCACAGTGTCTTAAAGCATTAATAGTATTGCACACCAAATTTCAGAGCTTTAACCCTTAAAATAACGGAACCGGAGCCGTTTATAAATTTAACCCCTATACAGTCCCAGCTATAGTCTTTGCTGAGACCCAACCAAGCCCAGAGGGGAATACGATACCAATTGACGCCTTCTAGAAGCTTTTCCAGCAATTTTTAGATCCTCACACATACATCTGCATGCCCTGCTCTCAAAAAACAACTGCGCAGTAATGGCGCGAAAATGAGGCTCAGTCTATAACTAGGAAGGCCCCCTGACTGGAAAAGGTGTCTAACACAGTGCCTGCCGTTTAATAAACGTTCCCCAAGTTTATAAATGCAAATCGTCAGCCTTAATCTGAATAAAATGCCCAAATAAAGCAATCGATTTAGCCCATAAAAATGTCTACCAGTTTTTTAGCCCATAATAAGCCCTTTATTCTGTTTGTTTGACTAAGAAAATGGCTTACCGGTCCCCATGAGGGGAAATGACAGCCTTCCAGCATTACATGGTCTTGTTAGAAATATGGCTAGTCATACCTTAAGCAGAAAAGTCTGCTAACTGTTTCCCCCAACTGAAGTTACTTCATCTCAACAGTCCTATGTGGAAACAGCAATCGATTTTAGTTACTGTCTGCTAAAATCATCTTCCTCTCACAAACAGAAATCTTCATCCTTTTCTGTTTCAGAGTAAATAGTACATACCAGTACTATTTTAAAATAACAAACACTTGATAGAAGAATAAAAACTACATTTAAACACCAAAAAAACTCTTAACCATCTCCGTGGAGATGTTGCCTGTGCAACGGCAAAGAGAATGACTGGAGTGGGCGGAGCCTAGGAGGGACTATATGGCCAGCTTTGCTGGGACTCTTTGCCATTTCCTGTTGGGGAAGAGAATATCCCACAAGTAAGGATGACGCCGTGGACCGGACACACCAATGTTGGAGAAATAAAAATACTGAACATACCTCAAAGCAGGTAATCTGCAGACCGTTCCCCCAACGGAAGTTTTTCCATACTCTTCAGTTATGTGTGAGAACAGCAATGGACCTTACAAACCGCTAAGATCATCAACCTCCAGGCAGAATTCTTCTAATTTCTGCCTGAGAGTAAAACAGTACAACGCCGGTACCGTTTAAAAATAACAAACACTTGATTGAAGGTAACACTACACTAAGTCACCACATATCTCTTGATACTTCCTATCTTGTCGAGAGTTGCAAGAGAATGACTGGGGGTGGGGGTTAGGGGAGGAGCTATATAGACAGCTCTGGTGTGGGTGTCCTCTTGCAACTTCCTGTTGGGAAGGAGAATATCCCACAAGTAATGGATGAACCCGTGGACTGGATACACCTTACAAGAGAAAATGGGTGTAACTGAATGTTAAACTATTAGTTTCTCCTCTATTGCCTGTGTAATGATGTTGTTATGCCTAGCATATTTGATAATATCTGTGATCTCTCTCTGAAATTTATTTGTTGGATTTTCAGTAAGTTTAACATATACATTTTCATCCCCCAGCTGTCTTTTTGCCTCGGTCACATAATCTGATCTGTTTAGAACCACAACATTTCCTCCCTTATCGGACGGTCTGATGATAATATCATCATTGCTAGATAATTCCTTAAGGGCATGTTTTTCTTTTGATGTTAGATTTGAACGTTTCCTAGTTTTATTCAAAGTATATTCATTCAGATCCCTAAGTTTGTTTTCAACCGTTTTCTGAAAGACATCTATTACTTTAAGGCGTATATGAATCGGGTAAAAAACAGAATTTATGTTTACCTGATAAATTACTTTCTCCAACGGTGTGTCCGGTCCACGGCGTCATCCTTACTTGTGGGATATTCTCTTCCCCAACAGGAAATGGCAAAGAGCCCAGCAAAGCTGGTCACATGATCCCTCCTAGGCTCCGCCTACCCCAGTCATTCGACCGACGTTAAGGAGGAATATTTGCATAGGAGAAACCATATGGTACCGTGGTGACTGTAGTTAAAGAAAATAAAATATCAGACCTGATTAAAAAAACCAGGGCGGGCCGTGGACCGGACACACCGTTGGAGAAAGTAATTTATCAGGTAAACATAAATTCTGTTTTCTCCAACATAGGTGTGTCCGGTCCACGGCGTCATCCTTACTTGTGGGAACCAATACCAAAGCTTTAGGACACGGATGAAGGGAGGGAGCAAATCAGGTCACCTAAATGGAAGGCACCACGGCTTGCAAAACCTTTCTCCCGAAAATAGCCTCAGAAGAAGCAAAAGTATCAAACTTGTAAAATTTGGTAAAAGTGTGCAGTGAAGACCAAGTCGCTGCCCTACATATCTGATCAACAGAAGCCTCGTTCTTGAAGGCCCATGTGGAAGCCACAGCCCTAGTGGAATGAGCTGTGATTCTTTCGGGAGGCTGCCGTCCGGCAGTCTCGTAAGCCAATCTGATGATGCTTTTAATCCAAAAAGAGAGAGAGGTAGAAGTTGCTTTTTGACCTCTCCTTTTACCGGAATAAACAACAAACAAGGAAGATGTTTGTCTAAAATCCTTTGTAGCATCTAAATAGAATTTTAGAGCGCGAACAACATCCAAATTGTGCAACAAACGTTCCTTCTTTGAAACTGGTTTCGGACACAGAGAAGGTACGATAATCTCCTGGTTAATGTTTTTGTTAGAAACAACTTTTGGAAGAAAACCAGGTTTAGTACGCAAAACCACCTTATCTGCATGGCACACCAGATAAGGAGGAGAACACTGCAGAGCAGATAATTCAGAAACTCTTCTAGCAGAAGAAATTGCAACCAAAAACAAAACTTTCCAAGATAATAATTTAATATCAACGGAATGCAAGGGTTCAAACGGAACCCCCTGAAGAACTGAAAGAACTAAATTGAGACTCCAAGGAGGAGTCAAAGGTTTGTAAACAGGCTTGATTCTAACCAGAGCCCGAACAAAGGCTTGAACATCTGGCACAGCTGCCAGCTTTTTGTGAAGTAACACCGACAAGGCGGAAATCTGTCCCTTCAGGGAACTTGCAGATAATCCTTTTTCCAATCCTTCTTGAAGGAAGGATAGAATCCTAGGAATCTTAACCTTGTCCCAAGGGAATCCTTTAGATTCACACCAACAGATATATTTTTTCCAAATCTTGTGGTAAATCTTTCGAGTTACAGGCTTTCTGGCCTGAAAAAGAGTATCGATAACAGAATCTGAGAATCCTCGCTTCGATAAAATCAAGCGTTCAATCTCCAAGCAGTCAGCTGGAGTGAAACCAGATTCGGATGTTCGAACGGACCCTGAACAAGAAGGTCTCGTCTCAAAGGTAGCTTCCAAGGTGGAGCCGATGACATATTCACCAGATCTGCATACCAAGTCCTGCGTGGCCACGCAGGAGCTATCAAGATCACCGACGCCCTCTCCTGATTGATCCTGGCTACCAGCCTGGGGATGAGAGGAAACGGCGGGAACACATAAGCTAGTTTGAAGGTCCAAGGTGCTACTAGTGCATCCACTAGAGCCGCCTTGGGATCCCTGGATCTGGACCCGTAGCAGGGAACTTTGAAGTTCTGACGAGAGGCCATGAGATCCATGTCTGGAATGCCCCACAACTGAGTGACTTGGGCAAAGATTTCCGGATGGAGTTCCCACTCCCCCGGATGCAATGTCTGACGACTCAGAAAATCCGCTTCCCAATTTTCCACTCCTGGGATGTGGATAGCAGACAGGTGGCAGGAGTGAGACTCCGCCCATAGAATGATTTTGGTCACTTCTTCCATCGCTAGGGAACTCCTTGTTCCCCCCTGATGGTTGATGTACGCAACAGTCGTCATGTTGTCTGATTGAAACCGTATGAACTTGGTCCTCGCTAGCTGAGGCCAAGCCTTGAGAGCATTGAATATCGCTCTCAGTTCCAGAATATTTATCGGTAGAAGAGATTCTTCCCGAGACCAAAGACCCTGAGCTTTCAGGGATCCCCAGACCGCGCCCCAGCCCATCAGACTGGCGTCGGTCGTGACAATGACCCACTCTGGTCTGCGGAATGTCATCCCTTGTGACAGGTTGTCCAGGGACAGCCACCAACGGAGTGAGTCTCTGGTCCTCTGATTTACTTGTATCTTTGGAGACAAGTCTGTATAGTCCCCATTCCACTGACTGAGCATGCACAGTTGTAATGGTCTTAGATGAATGCGCGCAAAAGGAACTATGTCCATTGCCGCTACCATCAACCCGATCACTTCCATGCACTGAGCTATGGAAGGAAGAGGAACGGAATGAAGTATCCGACAAGAGTCTAGAAGTTTTGTTTTTCTGGCCTCTGTTAGAAAAACCCTCATTTCTAAGGAGTCTATAATTGTTCCCAAGAAGGGAACCCTTGTTGACGGGGATAGAGAACTCTTTTCCACGTTCACTTTCCAGCCGTGAGATCTGAGAAAGGCCAGGACGATGTCCGTGTGAGCCTTTGCTTGAGGAAGGGACGACGCTTGAATCAGAATGTCGTCCAGGTAAGGTACTACTGCAATGCCCCTTGGTCTTAGCACCGCTAGAAGGGACCCTAGTACCTTTGTGAAAATCCTTGGAGCAGTGGCTAATCCGAAAGGAAGCGCCACGAACTGGTAATGTTTGTCCAGGAATGCAAACCTTAGGAACCGATGATGTTCCTTGTGGATAGGAATATGTAGATACGCATCCTTTAAATCCACCGTGGTCATGAATTGACCTTCCTGGATGGAAGGAAGAATAGTTCGAATGGTTTCCATCTTGAACGATGGAACCTTGAGAAACTTGTTTAAGATCTTGAGATCTAAGATTGGTCTGAACGTTCCCTCTTTTTTGGGAACTATGAACAGATTGGAGTAGAACCCCATCCCTTGTTCTCTTAATGGAACAGGATGAATCACTCCCATTTTTAACAGGTCTTCTACACAATGTAAGAACGCCTGTCTTTTTATGTGGTCTGAAGACAACTGAGACCTGTGGAACCTCCCCCTTGGGGGAAGTCCCTTGAATTCTAGAAGATAACCCTGGGAGACTATTTCTAGCGCCCAAGGATCCAGAACATCTCTTGCCCAAGCCTGAGCGAAGAGAGAGAGTCTGCCCCCCACCAGATCCGGTCCCGGATCGGGGGTCAATATTTCATGCTGTCTTGGTAGCAGTGGCAGGTTTCTTGGCCTGCTTTCCCTTGTTCCAGCCTTGCATTGGTCTCCAAGCTGGCTTGGCTTGAGAAGTATTACCCTCTTGCTTAGAGGACGTAGCACTTTGGGCTGGTCCGTTTTTACGAAAGGGACGAAAATTAGGTCTATTTTTTGCCTTGAAAGGCCGATCCTGAGGAAGGGCGTGGCCCTTACCCCCAGTGATATCAGAGATAATCTCTTTCAAGTCAGGGCCAAACAGCGTTTTCCCCTTGAAAGGAATGTTTAGTAGCTTGTTCTTGGAAGACGCATCAGCCGACCAAGATTTCAACCAAAGCGCTCTGCGCGCCACAATAGCAAACCCAGAATTCTTAGCCGCTAACCTAGCCAATTGCAAAGTGGCGTCTAGGGTGAAAGAATTAGCCAATTTGAGAGCATTGATTCTGTCCATAATCTCCTCATAAGGAGGAGAATCACTATCGAGCGCCTTTATCAGTTCATCAAACCAGAAACATGCGGCTGTAGTGACAGGGACAATGCATGAAATTGGTTGTAGAAGGTAACCCTGCTGAACAAACATCTTTTTAAGCAAACCTTCTAATTTTTTATCCATAGGATCTTTGAAAGCACAACTATCCTCTATGGGTATAGTGGTGCGTTTGTTTAAAGTAGAAACCGCTCCCTCGA